>NC_085845.1:196670878-196720878 GCF_035594765.1 Anolis carolinensis
TCAGGGCGGTTTTCAACACAACAAAAAAACCATACAACAACTTAAAACCATACAACAACTAAACACAATACAATGCTTAGGTCTGGTCTCCCTCCTACTTCCCCCAAACAACCTCTCCTTGTTTTGTGTGTCATGGAAGACTATCCTGGCCGGAATCACTGGGTTGCTGTGAGTTTTCCGGGCTGTCTGACCATATTCCAGAAGTATTTTCTCCTGACGTTTCACCTGCATCTATGGCAGGCATCCTCAGAGGTGGTGAGGCTTGTTGGAAACTAGGCAAGTGGGGTTTACTGCACTACTGGGCCGGCAGAACGTTGGATAAGTGAATATGTTGGATAATAAGGAGGGATCAAGGAAAAGCCTATTAAACATCAAATTAGGTTATGATTTTACAAATTAAGCACCAAAACATCATGTTATACAACAAATTTGACAAAAAAAGTAGTTCAATACGCAGTAATGCTATGTAGTAATTACTGTCTTTACGAATTTAGCACCAAAATATCACAATGTATTGAAAACATTGACTACAAATAATTCAGAACGTTGGATAAGCGAATGTTGGATAAGTGAGAGACTACTGTATCTGTGGGCTGGTCAGTGTGAGGGAAAGGACTCTTGTCTATTTGAGACAGGTATGAATGTTTCAATGAGTAGCATTGAAAAGCCTTGCAGCTTCAAGATCTGGCTGCTTCCTGCCTGGGGGAATCCTTTATTGGGAGGTGTTAACTGGCCCAGATTGATTCATGTCTGCAATTGCCCTGTTTCCCAAGGCCCTTTCCACACAGCTGAATAAAATCCCACATTATCTGCTTTGATAGTAATATATGGCAGTGTGGATTCAGATAACTCAATTCAAAGCAGATATTGTGGGATTTTCTGCCTTGATTTTCTGGGATACAGGGCTGTGTGGAAGGGCCCTTAGTGTTGCTCTTTATTTACTGTTCTGATTTTACAGGGTTTTTTTTTTAAAATCCTGGAAGCCAGATTTGGTTCATTTGTTATGGTTTCCTCCTTTCTGATGAAATGGTCCACATGCTTCTTGTGGATTTCAGTGGCTTCTCTATGTAACCTGCCATATAGTGGTTGTTAGAGTGGAATATGCTCGCTCCTTGTTTTCTTATCGCTTTGGTTTCCAAGCAAAAGCTCCCTCTCTCCTACGAATCTCCAACCTGGTCGAGAAAAGCTCCAAACCTGGAAATCCTCAGGATTGGAGGGCGGCGGGAATAAAGCTTCGATTCGGCTTCTCTATTTTCCTACCCTTCCCTAAAACAATACACACACACTCGCCCATTTCACGACCCTCCTTTTTGGAAGGCTGGAAAGAAGGCTGTTTGGGGAGCCGCGTTGATGGACAGGGAAAGGTTGAAGTCCTAACTGGAGGAGCAGAGCTCCTTGGGGCGAAGATGGATGGATGGAGGCGCCTGCACTTGGGTTTGGCTCAATGGGTTGGAGCGACCCTGCCCTGCGCATTTGCTTCGGGATCATTTAGAGAAATCGATACAAGGAGGATCCCAACCGCCCTCAGCCATTCAGGAGGCGAGCGCTTTCCCTTGGAGCCTTCTTTACGGAGAGAAAGAGAAGGAGAGAAAGGGAGAAAGGAGGAGAGAAAGAGGCGGAAAGGATAGGAGAAAGGAGAGAGAAGAAGAAGGGAGAGAAGATGAGGAAGAAGTAGAGAAAGAGGCGGAAAGAATAGGAGAGAAAGAAGGAAAGAAACGGAGAAAGGAGGAGAGAAAGAGGCGGAAAGGATAGGAGAAAGGAGAGAGAAGAAGAAGGGAGAGAAGATGAGGAAGAAGGAGAGAAAGAGGCGGAAAGAATAGGAGAGAAAGAAGGAAAGAAACGGAGAAAGGAGGAGAGAAAGAGGCGGAAAGGATAGGAGAAAGGAGAGAGAAGAAGAAGGGAGAGAAGATGAGGAAGAAGGAGAGAAAGAGGCGGAAAGAATAGGAGAGAAAGAAGGAAAGAAACGGAGAAAGGAGGAGAGAAAGAGGCGGAAAGGATAGGAGAAAGGACACAGAGAAAGGAGGAAGAGAAGAGGAGGAGGAAGGAGAGAAAGAGGCGGAAAGAATAGGAGAGAAAGAAGGAAAGAAACTGAGAAAGGAGGAGAGAAAGAGGCGGAAAGGATAGGAGAAAGGAGAGAGAAGAAGAAGGGAGAGAAGATGAGGAAGAAGGAGAGAAAGAGGCGGAAAGAATAGGAGAGAAAGAAGGAAAGAAACGGAGAAAGGAGGAGAGAAAGAGGCGGAAAGGATAGGAGAAAGGACACAGAGAAAGGAGGAAGAGAAGAGGAGGAGGAAGGAGAGAAAGAGGCGGAAAGAATAGGAGAGAAAGAAGGAAAGAAACTGAGAAAGGAGGAGAGAAAGAGGCGGAAAGGATAGGAGAAAGGAGAGAGAAGAAGAAGGGAGAGAAGATGAGGAAGAAGGAGAGAAAGAGGCGGAAAGAATAGGAGAGAAAGAAGGAAAGAAACGGAGAAAGGAGGAGAGAAAGAGGCGGAAAGGATAGGAGAAAGGACACAGAGGAAGGAGGAAGAGAAGAGGAGGAGGAAGGAGAGAAAGAGGCGGAAAGAATAGGAGAGAAAGAAGGAAAGAAACGGAGAAAGGAGGAGAGAAAGAGGTGGAAAGGATAGGAGAAAGGAGAGAGAGGAAGAAGGGAGAGAAGAGGAGAAGGAAGGAGAGAAAGAATCTGCAAGAATGGGAGAAAGAGAAGGAAAGAAACGGAGAAAGGAGGCAAGAAAGAGAGGGAAAGGATAGGAGAAAGACAAGGAGAGAAAGGCGGAACGAATGGGAGAAAGAGAAGGAAAGAAAATGAGAAAGGAGGAGAGAAAGAGACGGGAAAGGAGGCAGAGAAAGAAGGGAGAGAAGGGGGAAGGAGGAGAGAAAGATGGAGAGGAGGACGGAGAGAAAGAGAAGGAAATAATGAATGAGAGAAAAACGGAGAGAAGAGGGGGAAGGGGGGAAGGAAGAGACGGGAGAAAATATGAGAAAAGAGGAAGAGAAAAGAAGGAAAGGAAAGGAGAACGGAGGAAGAGAAAGAAGGTAAGAAAGGAAGGATGGAGGGGAGAAAGAGACTGAAAGAAGAGGAGAAAGAGGAAAGAGGGAGAAAGAAGGGAGAGAAGAGGAAGAAGGAGAAGAGAACGGAGAGGAAGAGGAAGAAAGGAAGAAAGGAGAGGGAGAAAGAAAAGAGAGAAGAGAAGAAAGGAGGAGAGAAAGAAAGATAGGAGAACGGAGAGAAAAAGAAGTAAAGGAAGGAGAGGGAGAGAGAAAGAAGGAAAGAAGAGGAGGAAAGGAAGAGAGGAAAATATGAGAAAAAAGGAGAAAGGAGGGAGAGAAAGAGACGGAAAGAATATGAGAAAGGAGGCAGAGAAAGAAGGGAGAGACGAGGGGAAGAAGGAGAGGAGAACGGAGAGAAAGAAAGGAGAGAGAGAGGAGAAAGGAGGAGAAAAAGAGAGGGGGAAAAGATGAGAAAAGAGGGAGAGGAAAACGGAGGGCGAGAAAAAGAAGGAAAGAAAGAGAAAATGGAGGTGAGAAAGGAGAGAAAAGATGGAAGGAATGAAGGAGAGAACAAAACCATTCAGTGAAGAAATAAATGAAGAAATACAGCGGCGCTGGAGTGTTGTTTCTCCAACGCGGTGCAATTCCGGGGCTCTACTCACGAGGAAACCCTCGACTTCGGCCGAATCGATCCCGGTTTATGTCCCCGGGAATCTGCACCGAGCTCGCTCCGAGTCCTCGCAGTTCCTGTGGCCGGAGAGGGTCGGTTTCCCCCCTTCCCGATGTCGTGGAGACCCGGCAGTCCCCAAGAGCTGGAATCTGGATCTACACTGCCAGATATTAATGCAGTTCAAACGGCAAATGTGGATCCAGCCAGTGTGACCCTGGTCTCAATCTGCGTTTCATAAAGCAGTCTGGACGAAAACCCTGACCTGCTCAAGCTGGACCTGCACGGCAACATATGAGTCTACTCTACACAGTGACCAGATCATGCCATTTCAAATTAGATTATATGTCCGTGTAGATCATTTTTCTCCTGGTCTATATATTCACCAAGCTTTTCGAGAGAGCCTGTTCTGCCAGTTCACAAAGCACAAACGCCTCGAAGGAGACCCCAAGCTGAGAGAGCGAAAGAGAGGCTTCACAAAGACCCGGTTTTCCTATCCACAAAGCAATGTAAACATTCATCCTTCCCAAGAAACAACCTTCGTGAAGACCCGGATTTTCCGACTCACCATCCGCAGGAAAGGGAGGCTTCGGGGGTCCAAACAGAAGCCGAAGAAAGCCGGGGTTTTCCTCCCCGCAAAGAGAGAAAGAGAGAGCGCACCTTCTGGGACTTTCCAGCCCGAAAGACTGCTTCGTTTCCCGAGGAATCTCTCGGCGAGATCGGCTCTGTCTTCAGACCTCACCCACTCCCTCTTTTCTTGGTCGGAGGCGTTTTACGAGGAGGAGGAAGAGGAGGAGGAGACTGGCGCTTGGGACCTGGGCATAAATCTCCCCAGCTTCCGAATTAAAACATATATTGTCTCTCTCTCAAAGAGTGGGGAAAGGTTACCTTTCCAAAAGCACAAGTCGAGGCGAAGGGTTTTTCTAAAAGCACGATTCAAAGTCCCTACTTCAAGTCGAAAGCGGCTCCTATTCCACCGAAGGAGTGTGAGTTACTTCTGAGTAGACCGGGAGCAAAGTCAGTGCCAACCTCTTTCTTTCCTCACTGCCTCCCCGTTGATTTGGATTGAAATAAAACAATATATCAGAGAGAGGGGGGGTCAATGTGCACAGCTAGAGAACATCCAAGCTGTGAGAACTGAAGAAGTGGCAGCAAATGCTTCTCAAACATAGCCCTGGTCATGTTGAACTGGGTTATAATTGGAGTCAATTGTAAAATGAACCTTAGGGGACGTTCTGCAGCTTCAAATGACAAGGACTTAAAAATATGATGGAGGCTCTTTCTCAACCTGCCAGGTTGCCTTTTTCCCCTTTTTCTTGCAACAATCAGGATCATGTCTGTATTGATTTTTTTTTACATTTGTATATTCTTTTGGAAGCAAACTTTGTGTTTCTACATCCTTTTTGTACACCACAGATCTACCCCCCTTCTCTCTCTCTCTCTCTCTCTCTCTCTCTCTCTCTCTCTCTCTCTCTCTCTCTATATATATATATATATATATATATATATATACCCATCTTTTTATAGACCACAGATCTGCCCCTCCTCTCTCTATGTATTTATCTATTTTCCCCAAATGCCTTTCCAATCTATCCATATCAAACGAATGGGGAGGGGATGATTTGGATCACATTTGCACAATTTTCAACCCACTGATTCCTCAAAATCAGTTTGCATCTGAGGCCCCTTTCACACAGCTGCATAAAATCCCACATAATCTGCTTTGAACTGGAATATATGGCAGTGTAGACTCCACACAGCCCTATATCCCAGAATATCAAGGCAGAAAATCTCACAGTATCTGCTTTGAACGGGATTATCTGAGTCCACACTCAGATAATGTGGAATTTTCTGCCTTGATATTCTGGGATATAGGGCTGTGTGGAAGGGCCCTTAGAAACCCAGAAACATGTTAATGTTTGAAGCAAAGCAAACTAAAAAAAAATCCCACATTGGAATGATATTCGTATTATTATTATTATTTTATAATAAAGTTGTTATTACTATTAGTATTATATTATTAGACCAAAATTATGCAAACTTTGCAAACTCACAGACCTCTTCATCTATCTAGATTAGTTTTTGGGCCCTTCCACACAGCCATATAACCCAAAATATCAAGGCAGAAAATCCCACAATATCTGCTTTGAGCTGGGTTATCTGAGTCCACACTGCCATATATTCCAGTTTAAATCATGTGGGATTTTATTCAGCTATGTGGAAGAAGTCTTAGTTATGCTCCAATGGAAAAAAATTCTTCCATTTAATATCTTGACTGTGTAACACAACCCTGGGTGCTGCGTATACACTGTAGAAATAATGCAGATTGGCACAGCTTTAACTGCCATGGCTTCTTGCTCTGGAATCATAAAATCACAGGCTTGTATAGCCTTCTCTACCAAATAGTTCTAGTGTCTCACCAAACTACAACTCCCAGGATTCCATGGCATTCAGCCATGTTCGTTAGAATGGTGACAAACTGCATTCATCTTGTGGTGTAGATGCACCTCTGTGAGAGAGGAAACAAAGGAATTTTATCTATAAAAAATCAATACATTCTAGATTGAAATCTTGTCTTTGTCATGTATGAGGCCTCCCCATTCAGGGCGCTTCTATACTGTAGAATTAATGCAGCTTCACACCATTTACTTGGACGGCTATGGCGCAATGCTATGACATCCTGGAAAGTTGTAGTTATATAAGGTCTACCAAAAAAGTGCCACAAGTGGAGTCAAACTGCATTAGTTATACTGTGTAGAGATGCGCCCTAAGACAAGCCCTTTGAAGCCCCAAGAAGTCCTAATTTACAAGGTTAGAAAGGGACAAAACAGAAGAGCTTTGGGCGCAAAAACATCCTTTGCAGCATTCAGATGTTGTGGAAACATGTTAGTTATGTATTTTCAGGTTGAACAGAGAACTGTGAGCCCAATATCTTTGGAGAACCCAAGAGCTTGGCAGCAAGTTATGAGATATTCAAGGTTGCATATCTGCTGTCACTCCACTTTAACTAGGATAGCGAATAGTGCAGTGCTGTGAAATCCTGGGACTTGTAGTTTGGCAAGGTACTTTTCAGCTTTTTCTGAATCCTCACCGCACTACAACTCCCAATGTTCCATAGCATCCAGCAATGGTTGTAAAAGTGGTGTCAAACTGCATTCCTGCTACAGTGGAGATGCACCCCAAGTCAACATTTCATCCAATGTCATGTGGATGGCTCTCTGCAAACAAAACCGGACCCAGTCTTGGCCTGTGCCAAAGGCCCCTTCTACACTGCCATATAATCCAAATTATCAAAACAGATAATCCAGATTATTTTATTTGAACCGGGTTATATGAGTCTACATTGCCATATAATCCAGTTCAAAGCAGATAATCTGGATTTTATGTGGCGGTATATAAGGGGCCGGAGAGAGTCGTGAATTCGGAATAAAGAGGGCAGCTCCAAAATGCCAAGCATTTTGGAGCTGAGGTGCTTCCCTCAAAACTTTGAGACCTGTCAATCACCACTTTGCAGCGTACCAACAACTCTTAATGCTTCCACCCATTCTGTCAAACTCCCTTAGGGTCAATGCTATGGGGCACCTAGTTTAGCACCTTTTGGTAGAGAAGACCCTGGAAATCTACAATTCCCAGGATTGCATTGCATTGAGCCATGGCAGTTCTTCAAGTGGGATCAAACTGCATCCATCCTACAGTGTAGATGCACAATGTAGATGCAATACGCATCTTTTTCTCTACACGGGTATGTTTTGTTGTGGTGGCCCAAACTATCCGGAGATTTTTTAGGGTGAATGTGTCCAGGTTGCCTCCTTCTTTCACTGATTATTATGAATGATTCGGATTATTTTAAACCTCTTTCCAAAGGGTGCCAGCCTTTGAAAAGACAGGGACGCTTTTCTAGGACTCAGTTGTATTGCAATGGACTCTCTAACATAAAAGGTGGAGAAGCGAATAGGAGAGGTCGCAAAAAATTGCTTCTCGGAAAAGTAGTTGTAACGAACTACTTAACGCGTTACTACTACAGATTGGAACCGGTTTATTCGCCTTTCATGGGATTATGGATCGGGCCCCTTGGAGTGCTGCTGATGCTTTGACTCCTGAACCGTTCCAAAAGGTTGGACCCCGGGCGCATCCACACTGCGGAATTAATGCAGTTTCGGACCACTTCAGCTGCCACTGGCTCCACGCGATGGGATCCTAGAAGATGAAGCTCGAGAGTGCCGGTGCCTCCCCAAACTACAGCTCCCACTGAGCCCTGATAATCCGAATTTATGTCAAAACGCATTATTACTTCGATAATGTAGATTAGGTATGAGCAAAGTTGGGCCCACCAGGTGTTTTGGACTACAACTCCCACCATTCCTGGCCTCAGGCCCCTTCCTTTTCCCCCTCAGCCGCTTAAGCGGCTGAGGGGGAAAAGGAAGGGGCCTGAGGCCAGGAATGGTGGGAGTTGTAGTCCAAAATACTTGGAAGGCCCAACTTTATTCATACTTGGAGTAGATGCTGGCTTTGAGATCCAGGATCAGGCCTTATGCTGCCCCAAAGTGATACAAAATTGGGAAAAAACAATGATTTTATTCCAAAGCAAAGGCGAGAAACAAAATTAGAACCAAAGCGAAGTGACAGAGCTTTTGCTTTCCCCAAAAAAGAAATTATTTACTATTTTCCTCTTATTTATCTCAAAGGAATTCTGTAATTTCTCTCTCTCTTTTTCTTTGCACCCGAATATTGAACTTTCCCAGTATTAAACACCATCCTTTTGATTATAACTGACTTTCCCTATTAAATCCGGATCGGGGCCGCACAGGGTTGCACGTGGGGACGCTTTCCTAACGCGTGTTAAGAAGGGGCAAATGAGGGAGGCACCAACACTGTAGATTTAATGCATTCTGGCATCATTTTTGACTGGGGTTAATTTGACTCTCTCAGAGAAACTACAAACCTCAGGGTTTCAAGAACAACCAAAGTGGTGTGGAACTGCATTAATTCCACAGTGTAGACAGACAGGAGGGAGAGAAACGAAGAAAGTGAGACACGAGAGAGAGAGAGAGAGAGAGAGAGCTGCAAGCCAAAAGGGTCCAGGGACCCCACGAGGAGGTCTCCCACGGGAGACGTGTTTCCCTCCACGGTCCTGCTACGTTTTAATCCGGAGTCAATCCAGAGTCAATTCGGAGTCAACCCGGATTGAATCCATTCCTCTCCACCAAAGGTTCCCTCTGAAATTCGCGCACAGATATATCCACGCACAAACACGCGTGTCCAAGAACTCTCACCTTTAAAAATGATTTAATTTTAATCCAGAGTCAATCCGGAGTCAACCCGGATTGAATCCATTCCTCTCCAACAAAGGTCCCCCTTGAAATTCGCGCACAGATATATCCACGCACAAACACGCGTGTCCAAAAACTCTCACCTTTAAAAATGATTGAATTTTAATCCAGAGTCAATCCGGAGTCAACCCGGATTGAATCCATTCCTCTCCACCAAAGGTTCCCCCTGAAATTCGCGCACAGCTACATCCACGCATAAACACGCGTGTCCAAGAACTCTCGCCTTTAAAAATGACTAAATATTAATTTCCCAACCAGAAAAATCCAACCCTTTGACAAAGGGATTTTCACTCTGAATTATTCTGGCGGTTTTTTAATTATTATTTCACTAAGAAAAGGAGGTTTTTCCCTGGCCTCAGCTGTTTATTTTCCCTCTCTTTCTTCCTTGATTGGTCTTTCCAGGAAATCTCGCTTCCTTCAGGAGAAATGCCTTCAGCACAATTATCTTGGTAAGTCAATGAAAAGACTAAAATAACATGCCAAGGCGTTGTCTGGTGTCAAGATCCCTTCGGGAAAGCCCCGTCGCGCGTAGCCTATCTGCACTGGAGAATACATGCAGTTCGACACCACCTTAGTCGCCTGGCTCAATGCTATGGAATCCTGGGAGTTGCAGTTTCCCAAGACCTTTAGCCAAAGAGCTAAAGACTAGAACTTCTAGGATCCCATAGCCTTAAGCCATGGCAGGAGAAGTGGAGTCAGACTGCATTCACTGGGTTGCCGGTCTGTATGGCCATCTTCCAGAAGCATTCTCTCCTGACGTTTCGCCTGCATCTATGGCAGGCATCCTCAGAGGTTGTGGGGTCTGTTGGAAACTAGGCAAGTGGGGTTTATGTATCTATGGAAGGTCCAGGGTGGGAGAATGAATCCTTGTCTGTTCGAGGCAAGTGTGAATGTTACAATTGTCCACCTTGATTAGCATTGAAAAGCCTTGCAGCTTCAAGATCTGGATGTTTACTTCCTGGGGGAATCCTTTGTTGGGAGGTGTTAGCTGGACCTGATTGCTTCATATCTGGAATTTCTCTGTTTTCTGAGTGTTGTTCTTTATTTACTGTCCTGATGTTAGACAGATAGGTCAGATTGTTGTTATTTATTTACTGTCCTGATTTTAGAGTATTTTTTTAATACTGGTAACCAGATTTTGTTCGTTTGCATGGTTTCCTCCTTTCTGTTGAAATTGTCGACTTGCTTGTGTATTTCAATGGCTTCTCTGTGTAGTCTGACAAAGTTATTGTTAGAGAGGATGCCTGCCACAGATGCAGGCGAAACGTCAGAAGAGAATGCTTCTGGAAACATGGCCATACAGCCTGGAAAACTCACAGCAACCTAGTGATCCACCTTCGACAACACAACAAACGGCATTAATTCTACAGCGTGGGCCCTTTCCGAATCTTACCCCTCGAATCGAATCGGATTATTTGTACCGCTTGATTCGGAACGACTTCTTTATCTGAAGGCTTCCCTAGAAGTGAGTTTGAATTCAAGAATTCTGACGCACATTTGAGACAAACGACGCCTGTCAGTGAGCTTCTCTCCCCCCTAATTTCCCCCACTTGGATCCACGCGTGATTTCAAAAACCCCACGCAGGGTCTGAATCTCGCGTGGGTTTCACTGCGCGTTCTCTTTTCCTGCGCTCCCGACCTTTGTGTAGACATTCCCGGCCCCGATCCTGTCTCAAAATAAGATCCACGCGTGGGGGGAGCGAATCCGCGGTCCTGCGTGGAGGATCCACTGTGTTTTTTAAATGGGAAAGCGAGCCCTTTGAGGCCCGGGAGATGCTATTTTGAAGGGACATATAATAGGAGGAAGGGAAAGCATTGCAAAGCCTTAGATGGGGAATGATATCATAATGGCAAAAATGATGGAAAGGAACTGTCGGGGGCTGCAAAGATGGAGGCGAACAAAGGCAAACCTGGCACGAGTGGAAACAGAGAGAGGCACAAAAAGGAGGTCAGGCTCGATCTGAATTCGTTTCCATCCCGTTAAATAAACTACGGATCCTTATTATTGTCACTATTTCGTTACTGTGAGTTCTCTCCCGTTGTTAACCCCGGGGCGAGTATTTTTTGTGGGTGTATTTTTTTCAAGAATGTATTTCTTTTGCAGCCACAAAGGCGTGTATTTTTTTAGAAGACAAGAAAATGACAGCCCTGTCATTGTGTTATTGACTGGCATTCCTTCAGTGATGGAAAGGTAAAGGATAGAGGGAAAGTGGAATATAATTAAGGTCACGCGTGGGTTTCAGATGACATTTCGGAAGGGTTTTTACACACCACTATTTCTCCCCCTTTCACCATAAATATCAACACGGGTCACTTTCAACCCCCTTTCTTCAGTATTTACTTCTGACAATCTGTGGCAGGCGCTGGGCTATTGCAAAGCCCACCATCCCCTCGTGGAAAGGCTTTATTTTTTTCAATAATGTATTTCTTTTGCAGCCACCAAGGCGTTTTTATTATTATTATTATTATTATTATTATTTTATTTTTTTACAAAATATACGAAAATGACAATCCGGATAAAAATGGCAACACTGTTATTGACTGGTATTCCTTCAATGACGAAAAGGAAAAGATAAGAGGGCAAGTGGAGTACACTTAAGGTCACGCGTGGGTTTCAAATCACATTTCGGGGAAAAATTTCCACGACTTTATTTCTCCCCCTTTCACCACAAATATGGACATGGGTCAGTTTCGAACCTCTTTCTTCTCTATTTACTTCTGCCAACCTGGGGCAGGAGCTGGGCTACTGCAAAGCCCATCATCCCCCCGCCTGTCAGTTCTTCCCTATTTAGTATTTATTGCTAGTTTCCCATAATAGACTTCTCCCATCACTCTTCCAAGGTCAAGGAAAATAATCCTGCTCATTTTATGATTCGGAATCCTAAAACTCAAATGAATCAGACTCGGGAAGGAAAGGGCAGAGGGAAAGTGGATACAGATAAGGTCACGCGTTGGTGTCAGGTGACATTTCGAGTTTTTTCCACGATACTATTACTCCCCACTTTCGGCACAAATATGGACACGGGTCAGTTTGAAATCCCTTTCTTCTCTATTTGCTTCTTCCAACCTGGGACAGGCGCTGGGCTACTGCAAAGCCCATCCTTTCCTCATCTGAAAGGCGACTGTCAGCTTCACATTATTATTATTATTATTATTATTATTATTATTATTATTATTATTATTATTATTGTTATTACTAGCTCCCCATCGAAGACGTCTCCAATCCGCCCACAAGGTCAAGGAAAATAATCCCGAGCTATGTGTGATCCTAAAACCCAAATCAACTCGACCCGAGGAAGAGACTTAGATATGCGTGGGTGGTCGCGCGTGGAAGGCGGGGAATAGGAGAAGGCGCAAAAGAAAGAAATGGGAGCAGGACTAACCTGGGAAGAGAAGGGATCCTCTCGGGGTGGATCCCCTGCCTTTTTCAACAATGACAGCCCGGACCTGGAGCTGCGCCTCTCCTTGCCACGCGCATCGTGGGAGATGAGATGCCAGCCCGGGAAGCCGCCTCCTGCAGGCGCCCCACTCGCCCAGCTCCTCCTCCTCCTCCTCTTCTTCCTCCTCCTCCTCTTCCTCAGATGGGAGCCCTTCCGGGTTGAAAGCGGGAGAAGGAAGGGAGGGAGGGAGGGAAGGAGGAGGGATGATGGACAGGTCTAGAGGGGCGAATGGCAGGTGGGAGGGAGGGGACCCGCGTCACGTCACGAGACCAACCCAATGCAGGGCAAGAAAGAAAGAAAGAAAGAAAGGCGGGAGACAGAGGCGTCAGGCTCCCTCAAAAGAAAAGGGTGTTAGTTGGGATATATACATATATATATATTGAAAGGGCCATGTGGTCCCAGGAATGGAAGCTTTCGAGGAAATGTCACTGGCAACCGGAAGGAAAGAAGCCGCCTCCTTTCCCCCCACGACAGTCGGTTAGGAGGGGAAATGCCCCATTGTTGGTCCCCGACAGAGGAAAGAGCAGAGCCTTTGAATGAAGACGCCTTAAGACATCAGTCAAAAACACATAAGGGATTCCAGCCTCCTCTCCTTCCTTCCATCCTTCCCCTCTTCTTTCTTTCTTCCCTCACTTCCTTCCTTCCCAGTTTCTTTTCCCCTTCCTTCCTCCCCCTTTCTTTCTCTCATTCTTTCCTTCCCATTTCCCCCCTTCCTTCCATTTCGTTTTCTTTATTTCCTTCTTCTGTCCTTTCCATTTTTCCTTTCAGTCTTCCTTCCTTCTCATCTTATCTCTTTTCCCCTTCCTTCCTTTTTCTTTCTTTCCCTCTTCCTTCCTTCCTTCCTTCCTTCCTTCCTTCCTTCCTTCCTTCCTTCCTGCTTTCCTATTTTCTCCTTCCTTCCTTCCTTCCTTCCTTCCTTCCTTCCTTCCTTCCTTCCTTCCTTCCTTCCTTCCTTTCCTCCTTCCTTCCTGCCTTCATATTTTCTCCTTCCTTCCTTCCTTCCTTCCTTCTTTCCTTCCTTGCTTCCTTCCAATATTCTCCTTCCTTCCTTCCTCTTCCTTTCTTCCTTCCTTCCAATATTCTTCTTCCTCCCTTCCTTCCTTCCTTCTTTCCTTCCTCTTCCTTCGTTCCTTCCTTACTTCCTTCCCCCTCCATTCCTTCCTTCCTTCCTCCCTCCCTCCCTCCCTTCCTTCCCCTTCCTTCCTTCCTTCCTTCCTTCCTTCCTTCCAATTTTCTCCTTCCTTCCTTCCTTCCTTCCTTCCTTCCTTCCTTCCTTCCTTCCTTCCCTCCCTCCCTTCCAATTTTGTCCTTCTTTCCTTCCTTCCTTCAAATTTTCTCCTTCCTTCCTTCCTTCCTTCCTTCCTTCCTTCCTTCCTTCCTTCTTTCCTTCCTTGCTTCCTTCCAATATTCTCCTTCCTTCCTTCCTCTTCCTTTCTTCCTTCCTTCCAATATTTTTCTTCCTCCCTTTCTTCCTTCCTTCTTTCCTTCCTCTTCCTTCGTTCCTTACTTACTTACTTTCTCCCTCCCTTCCTTCCTTCCTCCCTCCCTTTCTTCCTTCCTTCCCCTTCCTTCCTTCCTTCCTTCCTTCCAATTTTCTCCTTCCTTCCTTCCTTCCTTCCTTCCTTCCTTCCTTCCTTCCTTCCTTCCTTCCTTCCTTCCTTCCTTCCTTCCTTCCTTCCTTCCTTCCTAATTCTTCCTTCCTTGGTTTGCTGTGAGTTTTCCGGGCTGTATGGCCATGTTCCAGAAGCATTCTCTCCCGTATGTCCAGGGTGGGAGAAAGAACTCTTGTCTGTTTGAGGCAAGAGTGAATGTTGCCATTAATCACCTTGATTAGCATGGAATGGCCTTGCAGTTTCAAAGCCTGGCTACTTCCTGCCTGAGGGAATCCTTTGTTGGGAGTTGTTAACTGGGCCAATCTGGAATTCCCCTGTTTTCTGAGTGTCGCTCTTTATTTACTGTCCTATTTTTAGAGGGTTTTTAAAAAATACTGGTAGCCAAATTTTATTATTTTTCATGGTTTCCTCCTTTCTGTTGAAATTGTCCACATACTTGTCCACAACATTCACACTTACCTTCAACAGACAGAGTTCTCTCTCCCACCCTGGACCTTCCACAGATATATGAACCCCACTTGCCTAGTTTCCAACAGACTTCACAACCCCCGAGGATGCCTGCCACAGATGTGGGCGAAACACCAGGAGAGAATACTTCTGGAACATAGCCATACAGCTCCGAAGGGATAGATCTCCCCTAAAGTGGAGTCACCCTAGAAACCAGGCCACAAGGAGAGAGAGAAACAGCCAATGTAGACAAAACAACCTGGACCAGAGAGACAAAACACTACAGGCCGAGTTCAGGCCAAAAGGAGGAAACTAGCGTGACATCGATTTCTTTGGGATCTTTGAGCTGCATGCGTGGAAAGGAGCCCCAAATTCACCCCCCTCCCCAAAATAATAATGTCCGCTTCAGATCAGTGGGCCACTGAGGTGGAGGGTTCTTATAGTGGTCACGGGTGGGACACGGTCACGGGTGGGACATGGTCTCGCGTGGGTGGGTCTGAGCATTCTGCCGGCAATAACTTCTGCCCCCTGTCCCTCCCTCGATGTCCAACCTTCCCTCCCCGTGGGTAGCCTCTTGCCCACTGGGAATCTCGCGTGGGGGCGGGGAAATGATCACATCCACTCGGGGGAAATTTTCGCTGCAATCCACGTCACTCATCTGCAGCGATATGAAACCAAACAAAACCACATTTTTAGATATAATTTGGAGGGCGGGGGGAGGGAAATCCCACTTTTAATTCCTCAGAAGCCGGGCGAGTGTTAACCCCTTCTCCCCCAGGGCTGCCTTCCCACTCCTTATTCTCTCGTGATTGCCTTCTCACCCTCCTTCCCCATCCCTGGTGTTTTTCAATGGCGCCCCAGGCCCCTCCGCGCCTTCTCCCACGCGACGCGCGTGCTCCTGTGTAGGCGTAGGAATACATCTCTCCGATTGATAGATAGATACATAATATGCAACCCTATTTATTCTGCATGCCGAGTTGAATATTGCCGAAACTGGGCAGGAAGGAGTGGTGCCTGCTTGGCCAAGGCGTCAGTCAAGCCTGCCGAGGCCTTGAAGCCCGATTCCACGGAGATCTCGCTCCCTTCTCGGGAGTCAGTCAAACGTGATCCCTTGCGAAGAGGATCCTCAAGGCGCCCTCGGTGAGGCTCCTGCGCAAGGCCCGGAAGGTGTGCCAAGTTCATATATATACATTAATGCGCGTATTAGGTATTCAAACAGGACTCTATATATATTCATGATACCCTATAAAGATAGTGTCACGCGCGGGAGACGCAGACACGCGCGTCATCTTCTGACTCGGATTATTATTCATTCATTTCAATCCTGGAGGAAGAGGAGCCTTTCTGAGGCCCATTTGCCACCCAAGAGTTTTTCATCCCCCCACGCATTCCTTCCTTCCTTCCTTCCTTCCTTCCTTCCTTCCTTCCTTCCTTCCTTCCTTCCTTCCCTCCTTCCTTTCTTCCTCCCTCCGTCAATCCCTCGTCCCTCCCTCCCTTCCTTTCCTTCCTTCTTTCCTTCCTTCCTTTTTTCCCACCTTGCTTTCTTCTTTCCTTCCCTCCCTCCCTCCCTCCCTCCCTCCCTTCTTTTCCTTTCCTTTCTTCTTTCCTTCCTTTCCTTCCCTTCCTTCCTCCCTACTTCTTTCCTTCCTTTCCTTCCTTCCTCCTTCCTTCCCTCCCTCCCTCCCTCCTTCCTTCCTTCCTTCCTTCCTTTCTTCCTTCCTGCCTCCTTCCTTCCTTCCCTCCTTCCTTCCTCCTTCTTTTCTTCCTTTCCTTCCTTCCTTCCTTCCTTCCTTCCTTCCTTCCTTCCTTCCTTCCTTTCTTCCTCCCTCCGTCAATCCCTCCTTCCTCCCTCCCTCCCTCCCTCCCTCCCTTCCTTTCCTTCCTTCTTTCCTTCCTTCCTTTTTCCCCACCTTGCTAAATTCTTTCCTTCCCTCCCTCCCTCCCTCCCTCCCTTCTTTTCCTTTCCTTTCTTCTTTCCTTCCTTCCCTTCCTTCCCTTCCTTCCTTCCTTCCTTCCTTCCTTCCTTCCTTCCTTCCTTCCTTCCTTCCTTCCTTCCTCCTCCCTACTTCTTTCCTTCCTTTCCTTCCTTCCTCCTTCCTTCCCTCCCTCCTTCCTTCCTTCCTTCCCTCCTTCCTTCCTCCTTCTTTCCTTCCTTTCCTTCCTTCCTTGCTTTCCTTCCTTCCTCCCTACTTCTTTCCTTTCCTCCCTCCCTCCCTCCCTCCCTCCCTCCCTCACTCACTCCCTCCCTCCCTCCTCCTTTCCTTTCTTCCTTCCTTCCTTCCTTCCTTCCTTCCTTCCTTCCTTCCTTCCTTCCTTCCTTCCTTCCTTCCTCCCTCACTCCCTCCCTCCTCCTTTCCTTCCTTCCTTCCTTCCTTCCTTCCTTCCTTCCTTCCTTCCCTCCCTCCCTCCCTCCTCCTTTCCTTCCTTCCTTTCTTCCTCCCTCCGTCAATCCCTCCTCCCTCCCTCCCTCCCTCCCTCCCTCCCTTCCTTTCCTTCCTTCCTTTTTTCCCTCCTTGCTTTCTTCTTTCCTTCCTTCCCTTCCTCTCTTCGTTCGAAAATGGAACGATAAAAGGGAGAACCAAAGATGGACAGGAGTGGGAAATGTAGATGTCAACTCAGCCTTGAGTTTTGTCAACAACACGAATGGATAGCAATGGCTGAAAAAGACACATACTGCTCTACACGCGTGTTTGTGGGGGGGGGGGGGAAGCTTCCCAGTTCCCACCCTTCAGTACACCAACTTCCTCTGCCTCCACGCTGCAAAAATAAAAACATACACTGAAACGAGCTTGAGTTGCTTTGAGTTTTCCTGGCTATATGGCCTTGTTCCAGAAGCATTCTCTCCTGACGTTTCGCCTGCGTCTTTGGAAGGCATCCTCAGAAATTGGGAAGTCCGTTGGAAACTAGGCAAGTGGAATGTCCAGGGTGGAAGAAAGAACTCTTGACTGTTTGAGACAATTGATCACCTTGATTAGCATTGAATAGTCTTGCAGCTTCAAAACCTGGCTGCTTCCTGCCTGGGGGAATCCTTTGTTGGGAAGTTTTAGCTGGCCCTGATTGTTCTTGTCTGGAATTCTGCTATTTTCAAAGTGTGGTTCTTTATTTACTGTCCTGATTTTAGGGTTGTTTTTAATACTGGTAGCCAGATTTTTTTCATTTTAATGTTTTTCACCTTTCTGTTGAAATGGACCACATGCTTTTTGTGGATTTCAGTAGCTTCTCTGTGTAGTCTGACATGGTGGTTGTGAGAGTGGTCCAGCATTTCTGTGTTTTTAAATAGTGTTCTGTGTCCAGGTTGGTTTATCAAGTGCTCTGCTATGGATGAACACACTCTGAAAACAGAGGAAATCGAGACATGAATCAATCAGGGCCAGCTAACACCTACTAACAAAGGAGTCCTCCAGGCAGGGATCAGCCAGGCTTTGAAGCTGCCAGGCTATTTAGTGCTAACCAAAGTGGCCAATTGCAACATTCACTCCTGTCTCAAGCAAACAAGACTTCTTTCTCCCACCTGGACATCATTCCACAGATATATAAACCCCACTTGGCCTAGTTTCCAACAGATCTCACAACCTCTGAGGATGCCTGCCATAGATGTGGGCGAAACGTCAGGAGAGAATGCTTCTGGAACATGGCCAGACAGCCCAGAAAACTCAAAGCAAACCAATGATTCCGGCCATGAAAGCTTCGACAACACATTATTTACTTTGTGCAAGGGGAGAGGAATGCAAATCCAGAGCCATAAAACGAGCTTCATTTCGGCTTGGTGGAGGGCCTACTTCCCCTCTTTTTGGGACCATAACCAATTCGTTTCGGTTGGATTCTATCCGGATTCGATCGAGATCCGGATTAGGTCCAAATCCCAGCCCTCCAGGCCTTGATTTGCGGAGGGAAGCGAGGCCGGGAAGGAGAAGCGTCTGCGGGGCTTGGCTGCCTTTCGTGGAGGCCGCGACGGGTCCAAGGGGCGAGGAATTGCCACGAGCCAATCGCATCCGGATCCGGATCTGCTCGTGTTTTATCTCCCTGACTCGGCCTCGGGGTTGGCTTTGGCATCAGGAGGGGATGGGGCTCCAATGGAAATGGAAACCCGTTGTATCAATGGATGGCATTTCAAGGAAGCACACATCCCTCTTGCTCTCCCATTCTTTCCGTTCCTTCCTTCTGCTGACGTGGGGACTTTTCCTTTTCCTTAAGCCCCCCTCCCTTGCTCCATCTGTAAAGCCTTCCTCCCGTGAAGGGAATAAATTAGCCCTCGTTCCTCTTAAGCCGGGGAAACGGACAAGACCGGAAGGCAGCCTGAAAATCACACCTCCCTCCTTAATAAAGTCAATAATAAACTCCCTGTGTCTTTGAAGGCGGGTTTGAAGAAGATCAGAGACAGAGAAGATGGTTTTTTGTATGTATTAGCGAATGGCCGGAACCACTGGGTTGCTGTGGGATGTATAGCCATGTTCCAGAAGCATTCTCTCCTGACGTTTCGCCTGCCTCTATGACAGGCATCCTCAGAAATTGTGAAATTGGATAAAAACGAAGCAAGTGAGATTTATATGTCTGCTACCGGTAGCTGTGGCGAAGTATGGTGGTATGGGAAATAAAGTATTGAGATATTGGTGGTAGTTAAGGTAAAGGTTTTCCCCTTAAGGAGCTTAGCCTTCTAACTGGCAGCAATTGGATAAAAACAATTATTCCTCTCCCTCTAATTAGGACTTTATTTTTCTTTTCTTTTTGTTGTATGAACATAGAGGCATGGATGAGGGGTTGTGCTGCCAAGTTTAGTGTTTCTGGGATGTGTAGTTTTGTTGTTTTGTCCTAGGCCGAAATTTCATTACCCTTTTATATATATAGATGGAAGGTCCAGGGTGGGAGAAATAACTCTTCTCTGTTGGAAGCAAGTGTGACTGTTGCAGTTAATCACTTTGATTAGCATTGTAAGCAACTGTGAATGTTACAATTGGCCTCCTTGATTAGCATTGAATGGCCTAGTTTCAAAGCCTGGCTGCTTCCTGTCTGGGGAATCCTTTGCTGGGAGGTATTAGCTGGCCCTGATTGTTTCCTGTCTGGAATTCCAAAGTTTTCTGAGTGTTGTTCTTCATTTACTGCCCTGATTTTAGAGTTTTTTTTAAATACTGGTATTAAATGCTGGACCACTCTAACAACCACCATGTCAGACTACACAGAGAAGCCATTGAAATCCACCAGAAGCATGTGGACAATTTCAATAGAAAAGAGGAAACCATGAAAATGAACAAAATCTGGCTCCCAGTATTTAAAAAAAAAACCCTCTAAAATCAGGACAGTAAATAAACATCAACACTCAGAAAACAAGGGAATTCCAGACAAGAATCAATCAGGATCAGCTGATAACTATCAAGAAATGATTCTCCCAGCAGGAATCAGCCAGTCTTTGAAGCTACAAGGCTATTTAATACTAATCAAGGTGGCTAATTGCAAAATTCACATTTGCCTCAGGCAGACAAGAGTTATTTCTCCCACCCTCACCTGAACTAGTTTCCAACAGACTTCACAACCGCTGAGGATGCCTGGCATAGATGTGGGCGAAACGTCAGGAGAGAATGCTTCTTGAAAATAGCCATACAGCCAGGAAAACGCTCAGCAGCCCAGAGAAGATAGTTTTTTGTAGCTAATCGTGAGGTTTCAAAGAATTGCCAAGTAGCGGCAACCTTAAGGGACTTTTCCTAGACATAAATGTATTCAGAAGATGTTTGCCATGGCATCCCTCTGAGGCTGAGAGAGTGTGACTTGTCCCCAAGGTCACCCAATGGGTTTCCATTGCAAAATCAGCTTTTGAAACCAAGACTCCACAGTCAGGCCACAGCTGTATAAAATCCACATTGAACTGGATTATATGGCAGTGTGGACTTAGATAATCCAGCTCAAAGCAGATATTTAATATATTTGCTAGACCTTTGATCTGTTTTAATCACCTGAAAGATTATTTATAATTGATATGCATATGTCCTTACAGTTTTATAATATGTGCTTTGCTATTATTGTTATTGTCTGAATCTGGCATTGAATGATTGCCATTGTTTGTAAGCCGCCCTGAGTCCCCATTCGGGGGGGGGGGGTGAGAAGGGCGGGGTATAAGTACAGTAAATGAAAAATATTGTGGGTTATCTGCCTCGATATTCTGGGTTATATGGCTGTGTGGAAGGCCCTGAGACGCCTGCGTGCAAAGCAAACCCCAAACAAAGCAGGATTTGCCTAAAAAGAAGACAAAGGAAAGAAATCCAAACCTGAGGCTGGATCTGTAGCTACACTTGCTCTTGGAGGAGGTGGGTCTAATTAACAAATAGGAAGAAAGCCAGCAAAGTGAGAAGGCAATGAATATGGGGGACAGTGGGGCCTAATTTCCCTTTTATAGACCCACCAGATCCACTGAGTTTTCTACTTGCTACAAGTCACGGGATGGATTTCCTCACTGGATACCAGTGGGTTGCACAATATATTACTGCTCTGCATTTCTTCTCAATGGTTTGAGTTCTTCCATGAAAGCGAACATAATAGCTGGGTTGCTGTGAGTTTTCCGGGCTGTATGGCCATGTTCCAAAAGCATTCTCTCCTGACGTTTTGCGTGCATCTATGACAGGCATCCTCAGAGGTTGTGAGGTCTGCTGGAAACTAGGAAAGTGGAGTTTATATAGCAGGGTGGGAGAAAACTCTTGTCTGATTGAGGCAGGTGTGAATGTTTCAATTGGCCACCTTGAATAATAATAATAATAATAATAATAATAATAATAATAATAATAATAATAATACAATTAACAACAACAATATTATTATTATTATGTTATTGTATGACATAGCAATTATTATTATTATTATTTTAATTTATTATGATCCAGCATATCTATCTTGTTTACTGTGTCATAATAAAATAAAATAATAATAATTGCTGTATCATACAATATAATAATAATAATAATAATAATAATAATAATAATAATAATAATAATAATAATAATAATAATAATAATAATGTGTTGTCGAAGGCTTTCATAGCCGGGATCACAGGGTTGTTGTATGTCTTTCGGGTTGCGTGGCCATGTTCCAGAAGTATTCTCTCCTGAAGTTTCGCCCACATCTATGGCAGGCATCCTCAGAGGTTGTGAAGTATGGGTACCTCACAACCTCACAACCTCTGAGGATGCCTGCAATAGATGTGGTCGAAACGTCAGGAGAGAATACTTCTGGAACATGGCCACACAGCCCGAAAGACATACAACAACCCCAATAATAATAATAATAATAATAATAATAATAATAATAATAATAATAATAATAATATTGTTGTTGAAGGCTTGGAATCACTGCGTCCCTGTGAGTTCTCCGGGTACATGTGTCTAATAAACAAATCACCCTAATAATAATAATAATAATAATAATAATAATAATAATAATAATAATAATAATAATTGCTGTGTCATACAGTATAATAATAATAATAATAATAATAATAATAATAATAATAATAATAATATTGTTGTTGAAGGCTTGGGAATCACTGCGTTGTTGTGAGTTTCCCAGGCTGTATGGCCATGTTCCAGAAGCATTTTCTCCTGACCTTTTGCCTTTCTCTATGGCAGGCATCCTAAGAGGTTGTGAGGTCTGTTGGAAACTAGGCAAGTGGGGTTTATATATCTGTGGAATAACGTCCAGGGTGGGAGAAAGAACTCTTGTTTGTTTGAGACAGGTGTGAATGTTGCAATTGGCCACCTTGATTTGCATTAAATAGACTGGCAGCTTCAAAGCCTGGCTGATTCCTGCCTGGGGGAATCCTTTGTTGGGAGGTGTTAGCTGGCCCTGATTGATTCATGTCTCGAATTCCTGTTTTCTGTGTGGTTTTCAGTCATAACAGAGAACTCCATGAACCAACCTGGACACAGCATATTACTTGAGAACACAGAAATGTTGGACCACTCTCACAACCACCATGTCAGGCTACACAGAGAACCCACTGAAATCCACAAGCATGTGGACAATTTCAATAGAAAGGAGGAAATCATGAAAATGAACCAAATCTGGCTACCAGTATTAAAAAAAAAACTTTAAAATCAGGACAGTAATTAAAAACAACATTCAGAAAACAAGGGAATTTCAGACAGGAAACAATCAGGGCCAGCTAACACCTCCCAACAAAGCATTCCCTCAGGAAGGAAGCAGCCAGGCTTTGAAGCTGCAATGCTATTCTCCTCCCCTGATGACATGATATATTTGCACTTTTAGCACTTTGGCCTAGATTCTTTGAACCCAATCCATGACTTTAACATTTTATCTTGTATGGGGTTTCTTTTTTATGACTTGCTTTTATTATTGTCTGATTGATTGGTTTTATTGTTTTGTTCTTATTGTTCTGTTCGGGCTTGCCCCCATGTAAGCCGCCCCGAGTCCCTTCGGGGAGATGGGGCGGGGTATAAGAATACAATTATTATTATTATTATTATTATTATTATTATTATTATTATTATTATTATTATTATTATTATTATTATTATTATTATTAGAGTGATTTGTTTATTAGACACTTGTACCTGCTGGTTTGAATTAGTCCCTATGCTGCTTGCCTCTCCTTCCATCCCTTATGATAGGAAATCGAAATAATTCCGTCTAGGCTTTTTTTTTTAAGGAGTCCTTTTACCAACAAAAGGAGCCGTTGCTAAGCGCAGTTCCCGCCACGCCGTGCTAATTCGATTGTAATTCAAGAAAGAGAGAAAGAAAGAAAGGGAGAAAGGAGGAAAAACACTCCACGGAGTGTGATTCTTGCTCCCACAAAAAAACACACTAAGACCCTAAGTGTGTTTATACGCAGATGCCCAAACAAGACATTCCTCACCCGGATTATATTCAATTTAAGTATGGGCAAAGTTGGGCTCTCCTGGTGTTTTGGACTTCAACTCCCATCATTCCTAACAGCCTCAGGCCTCTTCCTTTCTTAAGCGGCTGAAGGGGAAAAGGAAAGGGCCTGAGGCTGTTAGGAATGATGGGAGTTGAAGTCCAAAACGCCAGGAGAGCCCAACTTTGCCCATGCCTCATCTAGATGCCTCCTTCCATTGAATCCCAATGGCTCTGAATGCAGTTTTCTAAGGCATCTTTGCCCCCTTTTCCCCCTCTATCTCCTCCTCTGGACCTTATCAGCACCTCCACCTCTTTCTGTTCCAGGTATCGATCCGTGTCTTTTGTCTCTTTCACTCAGAAACGATTTCCGTTAGCGCCAGAGTTGAAAAGTCGGGAAAATATATTTATATATTTACCAAAAAAATATCATACATAGTGCCTGCAAACCTATCGCACGCACCCAACCGAAAATCCAAGGCAATCGAAATGAGAGGGAAAGCTTTATTCTCAAACAGAAAGAAAAATTCTGAAGATGCGTGTACACGCGTGTTCACGTGGGAATGGGAGAAACCAAGGCCAAGAAAGGGCAGGGTGGTTAATAATGGAACCCACTTTCGAAAATTATTTCCCGTTCTAAACATGCCTTATTGGAGAAAGGGGCATTTTTGCAGACGGATTGGGCGGTTTTACAAACACGCGTGTTCACGTGGGAATGAGGCCACAAGGTTTAGAAAGGGCAGGGTGGTTAATAATGAAACCACTTTCGAGGTTTTTTTTTTACTCGTTCTCAACTTGCCTTATAGGAAAGAGGGGTTTTTTGCAGATGCGTGTACATATACACGCGTGCTCATGTGGGAATGAGCCAACAAGACCAAGAAGGGGAAGCAAAGGCTGAATGAACCTTTCCTTCTTTCCTTCCTGGAACATCTTGGTGATTTTTTTTTCATCCTCAGCTGCGAAAACCCATAATATTCATGGATGGACGTTTCTCCAGACACGTGTACACCGACACGCGTGTTCACGTGGGAATGTCACAAGGCCAAGAAGAGGGAGGGAAGGATGAATGAAACTTTCCTTCCTTCCTGCAACATCTCTGATTTTTTTTTTCATTCTCAGCTGCAAAAACCCACAGTATTCGGGAGTGGACACTTTTCCAGACACGTGTACATCTACACACGTGTTCACGTGGGAATGAGGCCACAGAGCCAAAGGAGAGAGAAGGATGAATGAAACCTTCCTTCCTTCCTGTAATATATCCGTTATTTTTTTTTCATCCTCAGCTTCAAAACCCACAGTATTCGCGGGTGGACGTTTCTCCAGGCACGTGTACATGTACACACGTGTTAACATAGGAATGAGCCCACAAAGCCAAGGGAGAGAGAAGGATGAATGAAACTTTCCTTCCTTCCTGTAACATCTCTGATTTTTTTTTTCATTCTCAGCTGCAAAAACCCACAGTATTCGGGAGTGGACACTTTTCCAGACACGTGTACATCTACACACGTGTTCACGTGGGAATGAGGCCACAGAGCCAAAGGAGAGAGAAGGATGAATGAAACCTTCCTTCCTTCCTGTAATATATCCGTTATTTTTTTTTCATCCTCAGCTTCAAAACCCACAGTATTCGCGGGTGGACGTTTCTCCAGGCACGTGTACATGTACACACGTGTTAACGTAGGAATGAGCCCACAAAGCCAAGGGAGAGAGAAGGATGAATGAAACTTTCCTTCCTTCCTGTAACATCTCTGATTTTTTTTTTCATTCTCAGCTGCAAAAACCCACAGTATTCGGGAGTGGACACTTTTCCACACACGTGTGCATGTACATGCGTGTTAACGTGGGAATGAGGCCACAAAACCAAGGGGAAGGGAAGGATGAATGAAACTTCCCTTCCTTCCTGCAATATATATGTAATTTTTTTTCATCCTCAGCTTCCAAGTCCACAGTATTCGCGGGTGGACACGTATCCACGCGCGTGCCCGTTTGAATGAGGACCCAAAGCCAAGGAAACCTTCCTCTTGTTGATTTTCCGTCCTCTGTTTTTTTTTTTGGCGTGCTGCGCGCACCCGTGTTCGCGCCCGCGTGCTTCTGACGTTTTTTCCTCCCTCCTCCTCCTCCTCCTTCTTCGCCTTCTTCTCCCTTCTGACTTTATTTTAAAATATTAGGCGAGGTGAGGAATTATAAATGATTTCGCCCTTATCTTTGCCGCTCACATATCCAGGATCAGAGGGGCTGATTAAGAAAGGAGTCAGAGGCAACGCTGGATTCATAATGATTCCGAATAATGAATTCTTATCTCTGCTTTCCAGATTATCAACCTTCCAGCTCCCCGTGTTTTGTTGCTTGGGATAATTTATTGCATCTAATACATCACAATGAATCTGATGGCAGAAAACGATGGGGCAGCCTGGTGAAAATACCAGCAGCAGCAGCAGCAGCCTCGCCGCATCTTCCCCAGACAGACCTTCCCTTTCCAGGGGGAGGAAAAACACCCTACATTTTCCTACATTTGGGGACATTTTTCCCAATTTTAATTGGGAGGGAAAATATAAAATAGATCTGATTTAACTCCCCTCAAAGGAGGAGGGAGTCAAACCGAGATGTACCAGCCTATCTCTTTAATGATTGTGTAGTTAACCCAATGGAAGGACTTCTCTTTCTTTTCCAGGAAGATTTTACATATTTTTTTTACATTATTATTTACTTTGGGTTGCTGTGAGTTTTCCCATCCGTCTGGCCACGTTCCAGAAGCATTCCCTCCTGACGTTTTGCCCATATCTATGGCAGGCATCCTCAGAGATTGTGAGGTCTGTTGGAAATTAAGCAAGTGGGGTAAATATATTCGTGGAATAATGTCCAGGGGCAAGCGTGAATGTTTTAATTGGCCACCTTGATTAGCATTGAATAGCCTTTAATCATCAAGGTTTGGCTGGGGGAATCTTTTGTTGGGAGGTACTAGCAGGCTCTGATTGACTCATGTAAAATTCTGGTTTGAAACCCCAGGTAGAACAAAGAGCCTGTGTTGCTGTGAGGTTTCCAGGCTGTATGGCCATGGTCCAGAAGCAATAATAATAATAATAATAATAATAATAATAATAATAATAATAATAATAATAATAATAATAGGGGTCACGATCTGCCAACTGCAAAAGGCCACCCTACTGGGATCTGCACGCATCATCCGAAAATACATCACACAGTCCTAGACACTTGGGAAGTGTTCGACTTGTGATTTTGTGATACGAAATCCAGCATGTCTATCTTGTTTGCTGTGTCATACAATAATAATAATAATAATAATAATAATAATAATAATAATAATAATAATAATAATAATAATAATAATCTGCAAAAGGCCACCCTACTGGGATCTGCGCGCATCATCCGAAAATACATCACACAGTCCTAAACGCTTGGGAAGTGTTCGACTTGTGATTTTGTGAACGAAATCCAGTCGTTGTGTCAATAATAATAATAATAATAATAATAATAATAATAATAATAATAATAATAGTTATTATTATTTTATTTATATCCTGCCTCCATCTCCCCGAGGGACTCAGGGTCAGCCACAGAAGACTCAAGGTGTGACATACTAAATACAAGTACAAAACAAAACATAGACAATAAACATTCTCTCCTGATATTTCACCTGCATCTATAGCAAGCATCAGCTATAACAACCACCATGTCACACTACACAGAGAAGCCACTGAAATCCACAAGCCCGTGGACCATTTCAACAGGAAGGAGGAAAACATGAAAATGAACACAATCTGGATACCAGTATTTTAAAAAACTCTAAAATCAGGACAGTAAATAAAGAACAATGCTCTGAAATAGAGGAATTCCAGACAGGAAACAATCAGGCCAGCTAACACCTCCCAACAAAGGATTCCCCAGGCAGGAAGCAGCCATGCTTTAAAGCTGCAAGGCTATTTATTGCTAAGCAAGGTGGTCAATTGCAACATTCACACTTGCCTCAAACAGACAAGAGGTTTTTTTTTCTCCCACCCTGGACATTCCACAGATAGATAAGCACCACTTGCCTAGCTTCCAACAGACTTCACAGCCATAGATGTGGGGGAAACATCAGGAGAGAATGCTTTTGGAACATGGCCAGACAGCAACCCAGAAAACTCACAGCAACCCAGTGATTCTGGTCTTGAAAACCTTAAAAAACACATTATTTACTTTATTGAACATTGAGGAATGCAAACCCAGAGCCAAATGAATTGATTTTTAAACCATGTTATGAAACAATACCCATCATCTGTGCCTACATTTTTTTAAACTTTCATATGGAACCCTTTCATTATATCTTCAAAAAAATGAAAATAAAAGATAGAAACAATTTTATACATGCATATTACATATTACAGCATGGACTAGCCATTTTGAGAGAGAGATTTCTTTGTTCTACTTGAGGTTTCAAGCCAGAATTTTACCAATCCAACCCCCCAGTGGAGAGCATATATTTCTTCTTTCCTTCTTTCTTTTTTCTCTCTCTCTCTTTATTTTGAGCTGCTTTGTATGCAAATGAACACTGCCATGTGTTTGTTTCTCACTTAAAGAGGTATTCCCCTCAAATTATAAAAAGGGGAGATTTCTAGCTTCCAAAGAAATCTGTAAAGGATCCAGGCCCAGAATGTTGGGAAATCAATCAATAAGCAATCTTTTAAATACAGCTTTCCTCCTTAATACCTTCTTCCCATATCTGTGGGGTTTTCCAGAAATAATGTCTCTCCTTTGCATCCTATTTACCATTGGGCTGCCTTTGGATCCCATTAGAAATGGGATTCCCCTTTCAAAAGTAATAATATCTGCTACTTATGGTCTCTCCTTTTAATACTTGTACAGTAACAATATGAAACAATACAGTTAAATTGAAATAATGTTGGCAACACTGCACATTATTTAGCATGGCTGTGGATCTATATCAGCCATGGCAAACTTGGGCCCTCCAGGAGTTTTGGACTTCAACTCCCACAATTCCTAACAGCCTACCGGCTGTTAATGTTGGGAATCACCCTGGACTACTCAAGTCTAAATGTAGTCAGATAGATGATAGATTGAGGGAATCCTTTCCCCATTTCCAAAGCATGCCTAGATAGGCTTTACTGTGTTTCCCTCTATCCTGTTTATGTCATGTCCCTTACTTTGAAGTTAGTAGAAATGTGAATCTTCAGGGACACTAACTTCTCATTGGTCAGAATGTTTTATGGCCCCAATAAACTGGACTATGAGGTGGGAACCAGTTTTGTTCAGTCATCTCCCTTTGTTCTTCAAGCTAACAACACCACCATGCCATTCCTCCTGGCAAGATGTGACTATCTAGATGTTTGTTATTTTTCCTTTCTTATTTTTCCTTAGAAACCAGTCTAGAGTAGACTAGACAGCTCCCAAGCCTTTCTATCTACAATGGAGTTCTTTTTACCTGAATAAATGCTTTTTGAACTTTTACTGAGACTCTGCAGTCCATTGCAATCCTAAATAGACAAAGGCTTCTCTTTGCTCACCGCGTGTAAGTAACTGCTGCATTTGAAAGTTTTGCTTTTGCTACTCTGCTACATTTTTGGTGGAATCTCCACCAATTGAGTTAAATTGAGTTAAATTGAGTCTAACTGCTCAGAGATTACCACAACAGTTAGGAATTGTGGGAGTTGAAGTCCAAAACACCTGGAGGGCCCAAGTTTGCCCATACCTGAGCTATACTGTAGAATTAATACAGTTTGGCACCACTTTAACTACTGGATTCAATGCTATGGAATCATAAGATCTATAGTTTTACCAGATCTTTAGCCAACGAGTACTGGTGCCTTCCCAACCACAACTCCCATAGTTCCATAGTATTGTGTGGTGTCAACCTGCATTAATTCCACAATGGAAGCGCACCCTGTGTCAACCTTGCTTTAATCTGATGTATATTTCTCCCATTCCCAGTCACCCTTGGCACCAGTTCAGGGCTGGTTCTGATATTAGGTGGGTGAGAAGCTATATTGGAAATGAGCAAGTCAGTTTCATAGGATGGGGAGTGTGTCCTTAGCCTCCAAGATCTCTGCAAAAGAAGAGTGTCAAGCTGACCTGATGTCCATTGCCTTCTTCTAATACAGTGGTATAAACTAGGGTTTGGGTTCAGGACAAACGTGGATACTGAAATCGTGGATGGTTGAGACCCATTAAGTACGATGGCATAGTAAAATGGTACCCCTTGTATAACATGGCAAAATCAAAGGTCTGTTTTTTTTTTTAATTCAAAAAATATTTTCAAGCCTTGGTTGGTTGAACTGATGGATACAGAATCCGTGGACAGGACACAGAGGGTGTGAGGAATTGTTTCTGTTGTGACGCTTCAAGTCATGTCTCATTTCAGGTGATTCTTGGGGGTTATTTGTAAAGTTTCTTCAAATGGGATTTGCCTTCCTCTGATGCTGGAGATTGCAAGGTGCCCAAGCTTGGGTTTCGTGGCCTCCAGAGTCATAGACCAACATACAAACCACTAGGCCAGGCATGGACCAACTTGGGCCCTCCAGATGTTTTGTGCTTTTGGAGTTGAAATCCAAAACACCTGGAGGACCAAGTTGGCCCATGCCCACACTAGATTAGAGGGCTCTTGTTGTCTAACTTGTTAACTGCATACATTCATGGATAACATAGGACACCTCTATGTTTCATCGTCCTCACAGATAAATCTGAAGACAATACAGGAGGATAATGAGTTCTCAGGGCCCCTTCAAGCCTCAGACTAGGACTCTATCATTGCTAAGTAGATGAAGACTTGTGTTGCTGTGAGTTTTCTGGGCTGTATGGCCATGAAGACCTTTGGAGACCTTAGAGGACTGACTGCTCAGGGAGAAAGTGCTTTTCATGTGATATGTTGTTTATATTTTCTATGTAATTACTTGCAACTACTTTTAATTTAATTGATAGTTGGGTTATATTTTTGACTTTTGTTATTGTTTTTGTCTGAACTTTTAAAAGCTGTCATGAATCCCAGACTAGGGGGAAAGCTAGATTATCTATATATATAAAAGGATAAAGTTGCAGGCGCAGTGACTATAACAACAAAACTAAACATCCCAGAAATACGAAACTTGGCAACACAATGCAAAAGCCTTGCCTCCCGGTTACAACAACACAACCACACCACAAAACCACAATTCGGACCCACAACACTCACAACAACACATCATGACTATAACAACACAACTAAATGCCCTAGAAATACAAAACTTGGCAACACAACGCAAAAGCCTTGCCTCCCGGTTGTAACAACACAATCACACCACAAAACCACACTGGACCCACAAAACTCACAACAACGCATCGTGATTATAACAACACAACTAAACACCCCAGAAATACGAAACTTGGCAACACAACGCAAAAGCCTTGCCTCCCGGTTGTAACAACACAATCACACCACAAAACCACAATCCAGACCCACAAAATTCACAACAACGCATCACGACTATAACAACACTAAATGCCCCAGAAATACGAAACTTGGCAAAACAATGCAAAAGCCTTGCCTCCCGGTTGTAACAACACAATCACACCACAAAACACAATCCGGACCCACAAAACTGAGGGCTGAGAGGCCTGCTGTTGTGCTGCAGAAGAGGCCAGAAACATCTCCAGCCAGTCTGCCTGTTGCTGCCTCTGGGACTCCTTGTGAGTAGACTGCAGCCCCAGGCCCTTTCCATCTGGGTGTGACTCAGCACTTCCTAGGAAGGACCATCTATAAAGCCTGAGTCTACAAGGCCCTGGCAGGGCTGAGAGGCCTGCTGTTGTGCTGCAGAAGAGGCCAGAAACATCTCCAGCCAGTCTGCCTGTTGCTGCCTCTGGACTCCTTGCCTACTGCCCCCCTCCCTTTTTCCCAGCGCTGGTGAGTGGACATAAGAAGGGAGGGAAGACTTTTAAAACTCCAAAGCCATCCGGAGGAAGAAGAAGGCAGAGGAACTGACTTTAAAATCATTCTGTCTCCTGCTGCAGGCCTACTGCCCTCCTCGCTTTCCCCAGCATTGGCTATTGAACTAAGAGTCTGTCTTACTGAGGTCCACTCATTATTTATATATTGCTGCTATAACAATCTTTAAATACTGTTATAATAACTATTATGCACTGTGAAGCCTGGTCCCCCTGACTAGTTTACTAAGTCTATCATCTCTAATTGGTCCTGCCCTGGCACCTTATAATACCATATTGCACCATATTGAATTAGTTCACCATCATAATCCCCACTGCCTGCCTTGCACTTTAGTCAGCTCAGACCCCTATACCTATGCTGCTCATGCACCCTCTGCACTTTACAACTGCATTTGCACTTTGTATTGTTGGAGGGGGGTGGGGGAGGCTGGAGGGTTATGGGGACTGCAGGGTGGGGGAAGGGAATGGGTGTGAAAGGATGCCAATCTATAACAGAAAACTAGTAAACCAAATAACATCGTTTGGACCAGGGGAAGAGAAAGGGAAAGGACAGTGTGATAGGGGAGGAGGGTGTTCTGATGGGTGGGGAGCCCCTATAGAGGTGGTGTCTGGGAGGGGGAGATACGGGAAAGGGAGACCAAATCATTTAATTCAGCCTAGGGTTTTTGGTAGGACATTAATAGTTCCAAAACGGTCTCCTGACATAGCTAATCTGGGTAGCCAGGATGGCGGTCCCTCCAGGTTAAAGGTGGTGTTGTTTAATGCCAGGTCAGTGAACGGAAAAACATCTTTCATCCAAGATCTCATCTTGGATGAGCATGTAGACCTGGCATGTATTACGGAGACCTGGCTGGACGAGATGGGAGGAGTTAATCTCACCCAGCTCTGCCCGCCGGGTTATTCCGTACAGCACCAGCCGAGATCTGGAGGGAGGGGAGGTGGGGTCGCGGTGGTCTATAAGGATTCCATCCCCCTGACCAGGTGCCCCGTCCCACAGTCGACCATGTTTGAATGTGTCCACCTGAGGGTGGGAGACCGGGACAGATTAGGGATTCTGTTAGTGTACCGACCACCCCGCTGCACTACAGTCTCCCTGCCTGAGCTAGCTGAGGTGGTCTCGGGCCTGGCGTTGGAGTCCCGGCGGCTCATAGTGCTGGGGGACTTCAATGTCCATGCCGAGACCAACCTCTCAGGTGCAGCTCAGGACTTCATGGCCGCCATGGCAACCATGGGGCTGTCCCAATTAGTAACAGGCCCCACCCACAGTGCGGGACACACACTGGACTTGGTCTTCTGTCAGGGATGGGAGGAAGGTGGCGGTGTGGAGGAGCTCACCATCGCTCCGTTGCTATGGACTGACCATCACCTGATCAGGTTTAGACTTACTGCGCCCCCCAACCTCTGCAGGGGTGGTGGACCTAAAATGGTCCGCCCCAGGAGACTTATGGATCCAGAAGGATTCCTGACGACTCTTGGGGAATTTCCCGCCTCCTTGGCAGGTGATCCTGTTGATGCTCTGGTCTCTCTCTGGAATGGAGAGATGACTAGGGCAATAGACACGATTGCTCCGGAGCGTCCCCTCTCGAGTAACCGAGCTAAACCAGCTCCTTGGTTTACTGAGGAGCTGGCAGCGATGAAGCGAAAGAAGAGGGAACTAGAGTGCGTGTGGCGATCAGGGTATAACGAGTCAGACCGAACACGGCTAGGCTCCTATCTTAGGGCATATGCCACGGCAATCAAAGCTGCAAGGAGAGTCCACCTTGCGGCCAACATTGCGTCCGCACAGAACCGTCCGGCGGCGCTGTTCCGTGTCATCAGAGGGTTGTTAACTCCCACCAATCAAGGTGGGAGCCCTGATAACTCGGCAGCTCGCTGTGAAGCATTTGCTCGGTTCTTTGCGGACAAAGTCGCTCTGATCCGTTCCGACTTTGACACCATATTAACGGCAGTCTCTGAGGATGTAACGAGTGCACCTGCTTGTCCAGTTTTGTTGGATTTATTTCAATTGGTTGAGCTCGAGGATGTGGACAAGTTCCTGGGAGAGGCGAGACCGACCACATGCATCCTAGACCCCTGCCCATCCTGGCTGGTGAGAGAAGCCAGAGGGGGTTTGGCCGAGTGGGTGAAGGTGGTGGTAAATGCCTCCCTTCGGGAGGGCAAGTTTCCAGCGAGCCTAAAAATGGCTGTGATCAAGCCGCTGTTGAAAAAGCCATCATTGGATCCCACTCAATTCGGAAACTTTCGGCCTATTTCCAATCTCCCCTATTTGGGCAAGGTCTTGGAACATGTGGTTGCTTCGCAGCTCCAGGGTTTCTTGGTTGACACTGATTTTCTGGATCCGGCACAGTCTGGCTTTAGGCCGGGGCATGGTACTGAGACAGCCTTGGTCGCCTTAGTCGATGATCTACGCCGGGAACTGGACAGGGGGAGTGTGTCCCTGCTGGTTCTGCTGGACCTCTCAGCAGCCTTCGATACCGTCGATCACGGTATCCTTCTGGGACGCCTCGCGGGAATGGGACTTGGAGGTACTGTTTTGCAGTGGCTCCACTCATTCCTGGAGGGTCGGTCCCAGATGGTGTCATTGGGGGATGCCTGCTCGGCCCCACAACCGTTGACTTGTGGGGTCCCGCAGGGCTCTGTGTTATCTCCCATGTTGTTTAACATCTACATGAAGCCGCTGGGAGAGATCATCAGGAGTTTCGGGGTCCGGTGTCATCTGTACGCAGATGATGTCCAGCTCTGTCACTCCTTCCCACCTGTCACTAAGGAGGCTGTCCAGGTCCTGAACCGGTGCTTGGCCGCTGTGTCGGACTGGATGAGGGCCAACAAATTGAAATTGAATCCAGACAAGACAGAGGTCCTCCTGGTCAGTCGGAAGGCTGAACAGGGTACTGGGTTACAGCCTGTGCTGGATGGGGTCACACTCCCCCTGAAGGCGCAGGTGCGCAGTCTGGGGGTGATCCTGGACTCATCGTTGAGCCTGGAGCCCCAGGTCTCAGCGGTGGCTAGGGGAGCCTTCGCACAATTAAAACTTGTGCGCCAGCTGCGACCGTACCTTGGGAAGCCGGACTTGGCCATGGTGGTACACGCCCTTGTTACATCTCGTTTAGACTACTGCAACGCACTCTATGTGGGGCTGCCTTTGAAGACTGTTCGGAAGCTTCAATTAGTCCAACGGGAGGCTGCCAGGTTAATAACTGGGGCGGCGTACAGGGAGCGTACTACTCCTCTGTTACGCCAGCTCCACTGGCTGCCAATTAGCTACCGAGCACAATTCAAAGTGCTGGCTTTAGCCTATAAAGCTCTAAACGGTTCCGGCCCAGCTTATCTGTCCGAACGTGTCTCCCGCTACGACCCACCTCGAAGCTTAAGATCGTCAGATGAGGCCCTGCTCGCGGTCCCGTCAGCCTCACAGGTGCGGCTGGCGGGGACGAGAGACAGGGCCTTTTCAGTGGTGGCTCCCCGCCTATGGAACGCCCTCCCCATTGAAGTCAGGCAGGCTCCCTCCCTCCTGTCTTTCTGAAAGAGGACAAAAACGTGGTTATGGGACCAGGCATTTGAGCATGAGTAGCAGCAAAAATGAGATAAGAATATATGACCTACTGACAGACCCCACATGAACATGGAAAGCGCCTTAAATGTATATTTAAATGTATAATTATGTATATTTTAATGGATATTTTTAATTTTATTGTAATTTTTAATCTTGATGGATTTTTAAATTTGATGACAACTGTTTTTAATGTGTATGGTTATACTGTAAGCCGCCCTGAGTCCCCTGATGGGTGAGAAGGGCAGGGTAGAAGTGATGTAATAAATAAATAAATAAATAAAACTCACAGCAATGCATCGTGACTATAACACCACAACTAAACGCCCCAGAAATACGAAACTTGGCACACAACTAAACGCCCCAGAAATACAAAACTTGACAACACAACGCAAAAGCCTTGCCTCCCGGTTGTAATAACACAACCAAACCACAAAACCACAATCTGGATCCACAAAACTCACAACAACACATCGTGACTATAACAACACAACTAAACGCCCCAGAAATACAAAATTTGACAACACAATGCAAAAGCCTTGCCTCGCAGTTGTAAGAACACAACCACACCACAAAACCACAATCCGGACCCAGAAAACTCACAACAACGCATCGTGACTATAACAACACAACTAAACGCCCCAGAAATACGAAACTTGGCCACACAACACAAAAGCCTTCCCTCCCGGTTGTAACAACACAACCACACCACAAAACCACAATCTGGACCCAAAAACTCACAACAACGCATTGTGACTATAACAACACAACTATACCGGATGGCCATCTGTCTGAGAAGTTGGGGTGGGTTTTTCCTCCATGACAGAAAGAAAGAAAGGGGTTGGACTGGATGCAAACTAAAAATTCCACCACCCCATGACATGGAGTCCATGCATTTCAATGAGAGGCCTCTTCCTTCTCCCTTTCCCCGCCATCCAACCCATTGACCCAGTTCCATGGCTCCGCAGGCAGGAAAGCCTGGGACGGATAGAACGAAGGAAGGAGGGAGGGAAGGGAAGCGAAGGAACGCCAAGGACAAGAGCCCTCCCTCTCTGCCCGGAAGGCCAAGAGCAAAAGGGAGAGAAAGACCATTGATCCGGTTATATTTACCCTCCTTTCTGACCAGTGTGTTCTTATCAGCGAGCTCAGGATCGGAGCAGCGAAAGGGAACAGCATAGGAATAAAGGAAACAAGGAGAGCACCCACTCATCTATCCATCCACTCATCTGTCCATCCACTCACCCACTAATAATAGACACCTACACAGGCAAGAATCAGCCATGCACTGAGTCTACAAGGCCATTCAGTGCTCATCCACCTCCCCAATCCCTACATTCACACTTGGCCTCCAAAAAAAACAATTACAATAATAACAATGACAACAACAACAATAAGAATCTACACTATCACAGGCAAGAAGCAGCCAGGCACTGAGGCTGAGAGGCCAGTCAGTGCTACACTGGGCCTTCAAAAAACAATACAGTACCATCTAACTTATCCAGCCTTCATGACCACTACAACAACAACAATAATAAACACCTACACAGGCAAAACAAAACAAAAAAAGACTATTGTACCACAGTAAGATGTAAACCTCACTCAGAAGAATCAGACATCACGATTAACAACAAACCAAAGACAACAGGGATCTCAAGCAATTATCAATCAACACAAAAACTGAAGAAGGTAACAGACTTCAAATACTACTACTAATGTGAGTATAAAGAAGGGTGGAGGTCACAGGATAAATACAACCTAATGTAGACTGACCAACACCACCAGACTAAGCCACAGCAACGCGTGGCCGGACACAGCTAGTCTATATATATAAAAATGTAATGTAAGTTTGTAGGACTGAGTAAACAACAAAATCACTGAACCAAATCACACCAAATTTGGCTACAGTACACCAACACATCCAAGGTATGTCCTTCACTCACCCCCCCCCCCCAAAAAAAACCCAGATTGACCTAGGTATAACACAGCCAGGCACTGAAGCTGCAAGGCTATTCAGGGCAATTTAACCTTGGTAGAAGGTGGCCAGGCTTTGAAGCAGTGATACTACCCTGTATTATTGAAGCTGGCCAACTAAAGATTCCCCTAGGTAGCAAGCAGCCAGGCTTTGAAGCAGCGAGGCTATTCATTGCAATTCTAGCAGCCCAAAAAACCCCATTCCCCTAGAACGCAAGTACCCAGGCTTCCAAGAAGCAAGCCTATTCCATTGCATTCTAACTCGCCAAACAAGGATTCCCATAAGAAGAAAACTTCCAGGTTTTGAGGCTGCAAGGCTATTCACAGCTATTCCACCTGGCCAACAAAGGATTCCCATACACCACAGCAATGCGTGGCCGGGCACAGCTGGTTTGTGTGTGTATTATATATATATATGTATATGTATATATATTATAATCATTGTTGTTGTTGTTGTTGTTGGCTAGTAATCAACATGGCTATCTATCATCTATCAATCTATTTACCTGCTATCTAGCCAATTACCTTCTTCAGTATCAAGTGGCAAAATGCCTCCATGTGTCAAATTCTTGGGGTTGTAAAAAGGAAGATGTGGTTATGATACACTGCTCATGTTTTCTCCTTAGGTAACTGGTCGATCTACAATGGCTCTTCTTAAGTTCATAGCTTGGAGAATTGTTGGTCATGTAAGAAGGTTTTTGTGTTTGTGTGAGTACTGGGAAATCAGGCTACATTGGGCCCAGATGGTGGGCAAGTTACTCATTGGAGTGTTCTGTGGTTTCCGGGCTGTATGGCCGTGTTCTAGCAGCATTTTCTCCTGAAGTTTCACCTGTAGCTGTGGCTGGCATCTTCAGAGTATCTAGTTACTTGCTTTTTAGCCTCAGCCGTTTGTGACTGCAGGTCTGGGCAAACTTTGGCCCTCCAGGCGTTTTGGACTTCAACTCCCACAATTCCTAACAGCCTACTGGCTGTTAGGAATTGTGGGAGTTGAAGTCCAAAACACCTGGAGGGCCAAAGTTTGCCCATGTCTTCTCTAAACCATTATTTCTGAGATCTAACCACCATCAATATGTACGTGTGCCATTATTGCATATTGTATATATGACATATTATATGCTTCTCTTGCCTAGGCTGTGTATTCCATCTGTAATACAGCTAGATAGCACTGAGATAATCTTTCATCAGAACCCAGGAAAGCAAGCGTCTTCCCAATCCCCACCTGACCCCCAAGATGAATCAGAGGCAAAGCTTCTTGGATGCCTTCCCAGCGCCTGGATGGATGTTGTTCAATTTTCTCACATTATCTTTGCTCTTAAACTCGCCTTCTTGGTTGCACTGCCAAGCTCTATTTGCATAATATTTGCAGTTGTAATTAGCTGATGAGCATCTCTCCGCCAATCTCTCACATACCCCCCCCCCCCCCAAACTCCCCGCTTTTTGTTTTTGCCTGCAGTTTGGTCTCCTGCAACTGGGGAGGGGGGTTTCTGATCCTCAGTCTTGTGTCCGTCCCCAGTAGGATATTGAATATCTCACATCTGCTGCTCATAAAAAAGGTCTCACCTCAGATTTCAGAAAAAGGGAAGGGGGACAGGAGTGTGAGCAAATAAACAGAACATCGCAGGATAAAACTACACAAAGGCAGAATTCATAGAGATGGAATGGGTCTGAGAGGTCATCTAGTCCAAGTTTCTTAAGCTTTTTCTACTTTTTTCAAAAAAAATTGTGACTCTCGGTATAGGCATATAAAATAGGTATACAAACCAATCATTTACTGATAATAAATCAGCATTTGCATGGCTTGCCAAACAGCCTGGCTTTCCTTTTTATGAAGTACAGCCGAATCATTTTCTGCAGAGTTTATTGTAAGCACTGGATGTTATTAATAACAGATCCATATTAAAGTCTAGGTAGCATTCAAAAGCCTTTTAATGTTTCCAAATTTTTCATGACCCCAAGATAAACGTAAAGGTTTTCCGCTGACATTAAGTCCAGTTGTGACCGACTCTAGGGGTTGGTGCTCATCTCTATTTCTAAGCCGAAGAGCTGGCGTTGTCTGCAGACACCTCCAAGGTTGTGTGGCCGGCATGACTGCATGGAGCGCCGTTACCTTTCCGCCGGAGCGGTACCTATTGATCTACTCACATTTGCATGTTTTTGAACTGCTAGGCTGGCAGAAGGTGGAGCAACAGCGGGCGCTCACTCTGCTCCCGGGATTTGAACCTGGGATCTTTCGGTCTGCAAGTTCAGCAGCTCAGTGCTTTAACACACTTCACCACCGGGGCTCCTATGGACTCTAGGTACACAGAGGCATATAAAATAGGTATACAAACAAATAATTTACTGATAATAAATCAGCATTTGCATGGCTTTTCAAACAGCCTGGCTTTCCTTTTTATGAAGTACAGCTGAATCATTTTCTGCAGAGTTCATTGTAAGCACTGGATGTTATTAATAACAGATCCCTATTAAAGTCTAGGTAGCATTCAAAAACCTTTTAATGTTGCCAGTTTTTTCATGACCCCAACATTGAGCTAAAGGGACCCCATTGGGGGTCAGGATCCATAGATTAGAAAGCAGTGACCTAATCTACTCTGTGCCATGGAAAAAATATCTAACCATTGTTATTATCTCTTTCTGAGATAGAGTTGGCACTCCACATTGGCTGGGATGAGAAGCATAGAACCATTGCCAAAGTTGGAAAGCCCGAAATCAAAAAGCACCCTGTTTTTTAAAAACTGATAGAACACCTCTCTCAGAAATTCCGGCATGAATCTATGACCATTTTCCTCTAATTTCAGAGTTGTGCTGAATGACCTAGTAGTTCCTTAAGAAATGGTATAAACTACATTAATGAATAATCAAATCTGCAAAAATTAAACATCCAAATGTGAATGGCCAATCAGATTCAGTTCCACTACATTGGTATTATAACAGATCATTAAAGGGGCAGTGTTGCTTTTCTGAGGACACTTTGAACTGAATTCAAATACAATTAAAGATTCAACTTAATGGGGAATTCCAAGAAAGGTTGCAGTTTCTAAACATGTTCTCTTAATATCATGTGTGAACCTAAGTCTACCTAGTGAAAAGCCTAGTCCTCCATTTCAGCAAGAAGGGAGTGGAAGAGACCAGGATTCAAATCGTTGCTCAGCCATGGAAATCACTGGGAAACATATTCTCAGCCCCAGAAGACCCTGTGATAGGGTCACCATAAGTAAGAAATTATTTGAAGACAACCACAAAAGGAAGGAGAAAGAGAGACATATAGCTAACTTTGCCAAAGAGTGCTTGTACCACACCAAACTACAGCTCTAAGGATTCCATAGAATCAAGCCATGCAATTAAAGTGACATCAAACTGTATTCATTCTACAATGTAGAACCATTGTATAATTGATGCTCTCTGACTCCTATGAATGGATGAGAAACACATCCCACAAGTCGAAACTGTGCTCAGCAATAAGTGGTGATGAAGTCCCATTGATTGATTTTTTTTTCACTGACTTTACCTTAGGTAAGCACAACTTTGAACATGCAGCTGAGCTCCGACACCAAGGAGCTGGATTGTAATTTTACACCCACAGAATTACACATATTGTTGCATTAGCGAATTACAACACTGTGCAACTGAATGGAGAAGTCCAATAAATGAATTGTTGCATTGTGACTCAACAGATAGGTCTACATAAAAATAAGTCATTGACTAGAAGGGGTTCATATTCTGTATTTTTTCAGGTTCAATAAATCACCTCAAATATGTTCCTTATTGAAATCCCTGCCATATCTACTGACAAGAACTACTTTCATAATCACACACATACAATACGAATAGTATTCCACTTTAACCACAGTGACTGCATCCTATAGAAGTCTGAGTTTTGTAGCTTTGCAAGGCACGAGAGCTCTTCAGCTAAAAACTCTAAATATTTCCTGTGGGACCTTGTTCCCTTCCACTAGGAAAACTTTGCATTACTATACATTCCTGGGCTAAACGCTGACACTGAAAATAGGACTTGGATCAACATTTTGGCTTCTTGTATCCCAGCTCTTGAACTTCACTGTCCTTAGGGTCATACAGACAACATGCTCCCTTTGGCCTTCCCACAGTGTAAATATTTCCCATTAGGGAATGCAGTACATGTCTCTAGATGTAACTAGGTCATCCAAAGCAATTCTATGGTCTATATCAAAGATGAGCAAGCTTTTGTGCTTGGTGTGTCAAAATTCACCAAACCACCTAGCATGACTTGGGTGGTGTGTCACTTTGAGAAAAAAACCATAATTTTGCAATATGTATAGTTTAAATAACAAAAATGTATAATTGTAATATATAACTGTATTTAATAACTCAAAAACTATCTAATACCATTATTTCCATGTACAACAATCTAGGGTACCTCTTGCAGTTTCCACGCTGATTTCTCTCTATTCTAGTTTCAATGAAGTCATGAATAATGAATAATATAATAATAATATAATAGTAACAATATGATAATATGCTACAATAATAATAGAATAATAATAGAATGATATAATAATCTCTCTCTCTCTCTCTCTCTCTCTCTCTCTCTCTCTCTCTATATATATATATATATATATAAAAGGGTAATGAAATTTCAGCCTAGGACAAAACAACAAAACTACACATCCCAGAAACACTAAACTTGGCAGCACAACCCCTCATCCATGCCTCTACGTTCATACAACAAAAGAAAAGAAAAATAAAGTCCTAATTAGAGGGAGAGGAATAATTGTTTTTATCCAGTTGCTGCCAGTTAGAAGGCTAAGCTCCACCCACTTGGTCTCCTAGCAACCCACTCAGCCCAGGGGACAGGCAGAGTTAGGCCTCACTTAGGCCTCTTCCACACTGCCTATAAAATACAGATTATCTGATTTTAACTGGATTATATGGCAGTGTAGACTCAAGGCCCTTCCACACAGCTATATAACCCATTTATAATGGACTTAATGTCAGGGGAAAACCTTTACCCTTTACCTTAACTACCACCAATTCCTCAATACTTTATTTCCAATACCACCATACTTCGCCACAGCAACGCGTGGCCGGGCACAGCTAGTATGTGTGTGTGTGTGTGTGTGTGTGTGTGTGTATATATATAAATGTAATGTGCATAATTCCCATGGAGTAAACAACAAAACCACTGGACCAAATCACACCAAATTTGGCCACAAAAGACATAGTCATCCAATCAATCTGCATGCAGCAGCGTGTCAGCAAAAATGGCTAGACGTGTCAGTGCTGACACGCGTGTCATAGGTTGGCCATCACTGGTCTATATCCTATGGAAAAATAGCAATACCATAGAATCACATAGAGACCTACAGATGACATATGAAACTACAGGTATCAGTCCTATGAATATAGAGGTTATACCAAAGTTGACGATCAAGTCACATTAGAAGACCTAGAAATTCCTAAAGAGGTGTCCTCTCAGGTAAAAAAAAAAGTGGTTTTTCCATTTTCATAGGGTTCCTGTGCCCCTGACACCAGTGAATGGGGAGAGCTGACAATATATTTGAACCACAAAAATGTGACAAGGATGGTAATCCATGAAAGCACACCTCATTATGCATCTATTCATCTTAAGATTCAATAATATCACCAGCAAGAGCAATGTTAGTTTATTGACAAAAGGAGTACTAGGTTCTAGGTCAGCATGGGCAAACTTCCTGATGAGCTGTTGTGAGTTTTTCAGGCCATATGGCCATGTTCCAGAAGCATTCTCTCCTGACATTTCACACACATCTATGCAGGTATCCTCAGAGGTTGTGAGGTATATTGGAAACTAGGCAAGTGGGGTTTATATATCGGCAAAAAGTCCAGGTTGGAAGAAAGAACAGGGTTGTTGTGTGTTTTCCAGGCTGTATGGTAATGTTCCAGAAGTATTCTCTCCTGACATTTTGCCCCCAACTATGGTAGGCATCCTCAGAGGTTGTGAGGTCTGTTGGAAACTAGGCAAGTGGGGTTTATATATCTGTGGAAGGTCCAGGGTGGGAGAAAGAACTCTTGTCTGCCTGAGGCAAGTGTAAATATTGCAATTTGCCACTTTGATTAGCATTGAATAGCCTTGCAGCTTCAAGGCCTGGCTGTTTCCTGCCTGGGGGAATCCTTTGTTGGGAGGTGTTAACTGGCCGTGATTGTTTCTTGTCTGGAATTCTCCTGTTTTCAGAGTGTTATTCTTTATTTACTGTCCTAATTTTTGAGTTTTTTAAATACTGGTACCCAGATTTTCATTTTCATGGTTTCCTCCTTTCTGTTGAAACTGCCCACATGCTTGTGGATTTCTATGGCTTCTCTGTGTTGCCTGGCATGGTTGTGAGAGTGATCCAGCATTTCTGCATTCTCAAATAATCTGCTGTGTCCAGGTTGGTCCATCAAGTGCTCTGCTATGGCTGGCTTCTCTTTCTCCCATCCTGGATCTTCTTCGGATATATAAACCTCCCTTGCCTAGTTGGCACTTTAGGTTATTGGCGCTGTTCGGAGTTCAAATTGTTGTTTCATATACTAGTGGTTTTATTTTGTATTGTACTATGTGTTTATTTTATGTGTTGTTTTAGGCACCTTGCACCATATTTAAGCCACCCCCAAGTCCCTTTGGGGGCATGGAGGCGGGGTACAAAAACTAAGTTATTATTATTAGTTCCCAATATACCTCACAACTTCTGAGGATGCATACCATAGATGTGGGCGAAACGGCAGGAGAGAATGTTTCTGAAACATGGACATAAGGCCTGGAAAACTCACAGCAACCCAGTGATTCCAGCCATGAAAGCCTTCCACAACTCATTAAGATAGGCATGTAAGGGAGGGGGGGGGGATGGAGGGGCTTCTGCCCCCCCCCCCCCCGAATTCTCAGGGTAATCTGTGAGAAGACCTTAAATGTATTATTTAAACTGTTATGTTTATTCATATCATGATCTGATCACCATGCTCAATATATCCCATATGCATAGGGGTATTGAGATAAGGAGCATCCGGTGGCTCAGTGTATTAAAGCGCTGAGCTGCTGAACTTGCAGACTGAAAGGTTCCAGGTTCAAATCTGGGGAGCAGAGTGAGTTCCCGCTGTTAGCCCCAGCTTCTGCCAACTTAGCAGTTCGAAAACATGCCAATGTGAGTAGATCAGTAGGTACCGCTCCGGTGGGAAGGTAACAGCGCTCCATGCAGTCTTGTCGGCCGCATGACCTTCGAGGTGTCTATGGACAATGCCGGCTCTTTGGCTTAGAAATGGAGATGAGAACCAACCCCCAGAGTCGGTCACGACTGGACTTAACGTCAGAGGAAACCTTTACTTTTTTTCCTTCCTTGTCCAGTTTATCCATGCCTCACAGCCTCTGAGGATGCCTGCCATAGATGTGGGCGAAACGTCAGGAGAGAATACTTCTGGAACATGGCCACACAGCCCAAAAGACATACAAAGGTTTGCTAGGGTAGATCCTCTCTCACTCAGACTCAGCCCCACCCCCCACCCCTGAATCAAAATCCTGGCTATGGGCCTGCATTAGGAAGAACCTTTTGATGGCAAGAGGTGTTAGTCAGAATGGGGTCTCTTTCTTGAATTTGAAGCAAAATTTGGGTGGCCTTCTGTCGGGAATGTTTACTGCAATGGTTCTCAATCTGTGGGTCCCCAGGTGTTTTGGCCTACAACGTCCAGAAATCCCAGCCAATTTACCAGCTGATAGGAATTGTGGGACTTGAAGGCCAAAAACATCTATGGACCCATAGGTTGAGAACCACTGGCTTAGTGTCCTTGCCTGGCAAGGGCTTGGACTGGATATAGTCCTTGGGGTCCCTTCTAATCCTACGAAAGGGAGCTTCGTAGAGGCACAGGGCCCGGCTCCGAGGTCTCCCAAAGCGCGCATCTTCCATCCTTCCTCCTCGTTGTCTGGACTGTTTTGGAGAGGAATGGGCTGCCCAGGACCGGCTCTTTTTCTGCCGAACCGAGGCCCAGATGAATGAGGGCTTGTGAGACCCGAAGAGAGGGAAGAAAGGAGAAGCGAGGCGAGGCGGCGGAGGGCGCAGGGCCGGCGAGGCGAGGAGGCGAGGAGGCGCGCCTGGGGCTGCCAATCTCCTGGAACAAATCGCCGGCGTTTCAGGCCGACACCCGGCTTGGCGACTGCCTGGCGCTGCCCCGATGCCTGATCCGTCCAGGGAGCTCGGGGCCACGACTAGGGTTTCGCGCTATCAGCTCTGCGCCATCGCCGCCCGCCCTCCGCCTTCAGCCTGGCCGGGAAGGGAAGGGAAGGAGGGAGGGAGGGAGGCGATGGCCCGGAGCCCAGAGCGAGAAACCCAAGTCCTGGCTCCGAGGAAGAGGAGGAGGAGGAGGAGGAGGAAGGCGCACCCATCCCTCCCCCCAGGAGGAAGAGCAGAGGAGGAGCAGGCCCGGAAAGTTGGAGGAGAGCAAAGCTTCCCTTCCATAGAGCTTTAATTGGAGAACAGTGATCCAACCCTGCTAGATTGGTTGATCTATAATACTACTACTGCTAGGGTTGAATGAAAAGTAATGCCTCCACCTTCGTTACTTGGGTTTGGGTGGGAATATTTCAATAAATCAAACGCAGAAATTATCCTTAGAATGTGCTCTTCAACTACCACTATTCACTTTTCCACATCATCACCAGACCATTGGATGCATTTCTGCCAACAATGAACAAGTTTTCTGAAGTTGTCACGAAGAAGTCAACACTCTGTTTCCGCAACCAGCGTCTCGCAGTCTCCATCGTGCACTGATCTTCCAAGAGCCAAGCAAAGCAATAATGTGACCCACACGTTCTTGTGAAATGCCGATTATGCTTGAAATTTCTCTCTTGTCCTGAATCAATCTGTCAACCTTTTCCTTGTGAAACTTGCTGGTTGCTGTCACAGGACATCCAACTCTTTGTTTGTCATACAAGTCAGATGTTCCCACCTCAACATCTTTAAACTTACTCACCCAACAACGCGCAGGACTCACATCAACACAATCACCATAAACAGCTTGCATTCTCTGATGAAACTCCTTTGGGGTGACACCTTCTGCTGTCAAGAATTCAACGACAGCACGTCGCATTGACCAACCATCTGCATAGGGTTCCATACTTCACACTTTAACAACTTAACCATTCAATGCTAAGGCTTCCCACCAAATGGAACTGTAGAGGAGAGTCTACTGAACAAGCCAGGACCTACCGCAAACCAGGACTGCCATCTGTTGAGTTACAAAGGTGGAGGCATTACTTTTCATTCAACCCTCGTACTAAACAGTGGCATCAATGATCCAAACCTGCAAGATTGAGTTATCTATAAAACAATGTTCCCTCACTTATTGTGAGGGTTACTTTCCAGAATGACCCACAATAAGTGACAATCCACAAAGTAGGGACACTATATTCTATGTGTGGAGGAGAGCAAACCACAGAGCACTTACTACAATGCAGTCTGTACTTTATTTTAGGAGTTACAATATAGAGTACACTGGCAGGGAAGAAGAACAGAAGCTAAATAACCCTTTTTTATTTCCAACCCTTCTCTCTCCCCCCCCCCCATTATTTCTCCCTTTTCCCCCTTTCAAAACCCTTTGCACACCGCAAAAACCCACAAAACAGCAAAAATACCATGATAAAGGGTTACATTAATATTTATTGAAAACCCGTAAAACAGCGAGGGAGTGAAAAGTGAACCACGAGGGAACACTGTACTACTAAAACTACCCACACAAACTAAACTACCCTATATGCCAGTTCACTGATCTTCCTCAACTATTTTCCTTGCATTGGAATAACTGCTTCCTTCCATCTCTTGCTGCAGTTTATCATATATTGTAATAATCTTCCAAATTTTCTTTCTAATTGGCCACCTGGGGAGTTTGGGGAGGAGGAGATGCATTTCCTTCTGTACTAAAGAATCTTTCCAAAGACTTCAAGGTCCACAAGTATTCACATATTTCATATTTCTCCCTAGAAGTATGAAGGATCACACAGAGCTGGATAGTGGATACAAAGACTTTGTATTTGGAAAAGGTAGGAGGAAACTTTTCCAACAGAAATAAACTTTCTAAATATAACTTTCTATCAAACTTTTGTTTCGTTTAGAAAATAAAATAACATTTTATTTTGTGGTGGACATTGACCAATGGAAGTTGACCACACAGTTGAGGCATATTTTGCTATAGTTTTCCAATGAATATCTATCTCATCATCGAGTCTCAACCAATTCAACATAGTTTGTGGCAGCCACAAAAACAAAGTTTCTGGAGTAGAGCAACTATGTTCAAAGCAAGTTCTGCACAATTAAACAGGAAATAACACTTTCTATCCAGAAATAGTATTTTTCCAATTTTTGTTACGCATTGTAATAAGTGTGTCACACTTTTTGTTTGTGAAATTAGATGGATCACTATCCATACATAGGGCCAGCCCTGCTATTTGGGAAAATGAAGTGAACTTCACAACCATCTGGTTTGCGTGTTACGAAAAGACAGTAATTAATATTTATGCATTATGTTTAAATTTTCTCTGCCAGAGAGATGTGTGGGATTCTCTGCCTCAAGGCAACAAAATACTTTGGTTGGCACTGCGCATTATCCTGCTTTGCAATGGGGAGAGTAGGGCAGCATTGGTTACACTGCCTCAAACAGAAAAGTGTGTTTGGCTTATATATATATATATATATAATGATAAATACACACAAATGTCTATACTAGACAATGTCTTATATATATATATATATATATAATGATAAATACACACAAATGTCTATACTAGACAATGTCGAAGAGATAAGCAAACACTATATATATAGGCCCGGGCTGTGGCGCAGGCGGGAGAGCAAGCCAGCTGCAATTAACTGCAATGAATCACTCTGACCAGGAGGTCATGAGTTCGAGGCCCGCTTGGAGCCTATGTTTGTTTGTCTTTGTTCTATGTTAAAAGGCATTGAATGTTTGCCTATATGTGTAATGTGATCCGCCCTGAGTCCCCTTCAGGGTGAGAAGGGCGGAATATAAATGCTGTAAAATAAATAAATAAATAAATAAATATAAAGGTTCAAAACATAAAAAGAGATGTGACATGTAAAGACCACAGAAATAGTCAGGCCTCTCTGAGTATAGAGCTATCTTCTTTCTATGTGAAAAAGATAAGCAAATACTTTACATGTCACATCTCTTTTTATGTTTTGAACCTTTATAGTGTTTGCTTATCTCTTCGACATTATATATATATATATATATATATATATATATATATTCCATGAGCTGAGTTGTATGGGGGGAAAACATACAGAAAAGAGATCAGTAAAGGGTAATATGACGCAGGCTGATACAAATAGGAATGATGTTGGCAAGAAAAGGGACGTACACCCCAGGCATGGGCAAACTTGGGTCCTACAGGTGTTTTGGACTTTAACTCTTACAATTCCTAACAGCTGGTGCAATTTGAATCCATTGTTCCATGTCTCTGGACTAGCAGAAAACTAGCTGGCTCCATCCTCAATATGACATTCTTTCAAGTATTAAACATCCCCTCTTAACTTTGTATTCTCCAGGCTTAACATATCCAGTTCCCTTAGCCATTCCTCAAAGGGAATTATGGTTGAATATTTTGGTCAGCCTCCTCTAAGCATGTTCCTGTGTCTCAATGGTGCCCAGAATGGGATACAACATCCCAAAGCAGAATAGAGTGGTATTATTACTTACCTCAGTATAGACACTCTACTATTGATCCAGCCTAGAATTGCATTGCCTTTTTAGCTGCCACATCACATTGTTGCTCAGGTTGAGCTTGTGGTCTACTAAGACTCCTCAATCCATTTCACATGAACTGTTCTCAAGCCAGGTGTCTTCCGTGCTATATCTCTGCATTTCATTTTTTTCTGCCGAGGTGTAGTACTGTACATTTTCCCTGTTGAAATTCATTTGGTTAGTTTTGGCCCAGGTCTCTAATCCGTGAAGGTCATTTTGGATTCTGATCTTGTCCTCTGGGCTACTACTTATCCTTTTCAATTTGATGTCACCAGCAAATTTGATCAGCATGCCTTCTATTCCATCATTCAAGTCGTTGATAAAGATGTTGAAGAGCACTGGGCCTAGGAAAGAAGCATGTGGCACCCTCCTGGTCATATTTTTCTGGGATGAAGAAGGGTCACTTTGGGTTGGTTAGTCAATCCATTACAAATTCACCTATGAGTAGTTTTGCCTAGGCCACATTTTACTAGCTTGCTTGTAAGTTTATCATGGGAGCATCTTCTTTACCTTTTAAGTTTTATCCAGTTGCTCTCAACCTGGCTCCCTAGATTTCTGTCCCAGATCTCTTCACAGGTGTAAACATCCTTGATGTATGATGCTACTCCTCTTCTTTGCCTGTTCAGGCTGTTTCTTAGAAATAGGTTATACACTTCTCTTACTACAGTCCACAAATGAGGCTCATCCCACCAGTTTTCAGTGGTGCCTATTACATCATAATTGCCTAGTAATTTATTATTGTTAGCCACCCTTCTACTGGCAAAGTATAGCAGCAGTAATACAATAATATATGTAGTTTATTCTCATTGGGTGTGAATCTGGAATATGTATCAATAACACTTTATGCTCTGCTAGTATCTTTTGGTAGGAATGGCTGTCTCTCTGTTTGTTGTCTGTTTAGTATCTACAGTCACTTACAAGCAATGAAAACATGGGTAGGATTGAGAAAGAATTTGGACAGAAGTTGAAAAACAATGAAACAATGGTTTGGTTGAAAACATAAAGTTAAAGCACAATTAAAACTTAACCCAGCCCCATCAAAGTCCTGTCTGCCACATAAGCCAAAGGAAAGAAAGGTATTTTATGGAATGATGAGGATGTTTGCTGGAACTCTGTTAAGGATTTATATATTTGTAAGTGTACTTATGGGAATTATAATTGCATTGATGCATCATGTCTGTTCCAGCAGAGTGCTGCAATTACTACATAGAGCTGTCAAAGTGTGCAGCGTACATCGGTGTGCATTGCAATGTGATGCCTCATGCACATTGGTTTCAATGTCCCATTACAGTACATTTCTTTGCAATTCAGGTTCTTGGCACTTCTGCTACAAAGCTAGGTCCTGTTGTTCTTGTGTGCCTTCAAGTCATTTCCAACTTTTGGCAACCCTATCATGAGATTGTGGGGGCTGAGAGAGTGTGACTCCCCCAAGGTCACTCAGGACGCTTCCAGACAGACCCTGATCCCAGGTTTT
>NC_085845.1:199405878-199485878 GCF_035594765.1 Anolis carolinensis
TAACTGACCAACTCTTGGAAGGAATCCATCATGCCTTAGAGTTGGGTCACCATCCTTAGAAATTTCCAAGGCTACTTGGATAGGTTTCACCCACTGCTTAATACAATCTGTTTTGTTAAAGCTGACAAGATTTCTTCCCTTCAGTGTAAAGATGTGACAGATATTTTTCCATCGAAGGAATTGTAGAATATCTTTTCTTTGTGAAGCCAAAACACACAGGGCTGCCCAAATAATCAAAAACAATGGGAACACTCCACTCAGTTCTTCAGTATTTAAGTGCTTACACAATTAGTACAATTTATGTGAAAATCCTTCCTGAAAATCCAAAAATAATCTTTAAAGCAATGGAAAATACCTTGCAATTTTGGAGACGGAAAGAAAAACAACGAGTGGCTTGTTTTTGCATGGGAAAACGAGATGAGCAAGGATTCAATATCCTTGAGCCAGAATGGGTGCCAATTGGACCTCTAAGGGGAAGCTATTCCACAACATGGGTGTTATGCCCAAAACAGCAAAATACAGTTGTTCATTTTAACCAATGAAAAAAGCCAGTCTCCCCAAATTGAATTAATCAACATGGGTTCTCCTGGTTCAGTTCTCAATGTTTCCCGGCAGCACAAATCGTGCATCTAGACTTCTCCAAACAGCAGACTTTCAGAGACTCTGAACTTCAATTCCCAAGTTTCATCCACTTTTGCTAGGTATACATTTCAACCTCCAAAGAACAATAAGATACTATCACCTCTGATAAAGAAACTAAGGGGAACCAACCTATCCCTTGTATTTTTATTGCAGTCTCTTTCAGGAAAGCTGAAATCAAGCAAACAGGAAGCAAAAGAAAGTTCTCTGTTTGAGTGACTACAGAAAGGACTTCAAGTCTGATCCATGTTAAAAACACCTTTTGTTTTCCATCTCCTCCTTCTTAAATGCCAGCAGATAAATCCTGTGTGCTGTATCTTAATTATGTGTCTGCAGCTGTATTTGTCAATATTATTTATATGAAAATGTACACATATTTCCATATGTTTACCAGCAGTGCTTTGTGCTGGGTTATGCATAAAACATTTCTTATTGAGAAAGTGTAGCTTAGGAAAAACATGACCAACTGTTCTCTCTTAATTTCTAACAAATTTGAAACTCTAAATAAGGGAGAACCTTAAACGAGGCTCGAAGAGCAAATAAGAACTGCCACGCAGGTCAGATTGAAGGCTGGCTATCCAGCACTGTCTCCATTAGCAACTAGCAGCATGTTTCTGCAAAATTTATATGCATAAGGGATTGTCCTTTCTCAGTGCGGTCTCTCATCCTCAACATACACAAATACACCACTGACAATCTCATAGTCAGAGCTCTATCAGTCTGGACAGGGAAACCCTGCTGAGTTGTCATAGCTGTAAACACTGACCCGCTCTATGAGAATTTATGCAAAGCAAACTGCGATGTCTGATGAAACCAGGCATTATAAATAAACTCATGGCACCAACAATCCGATAAAGGAGACCCTGCCATCAAGTGGGACAAATGCTGAAGAAAATGAAGAAGAAGAAGATACTTCTCTCATGTGCTCTCATGAGTGTTTTGACCTACTGGACTCATGCACATGCCACGTTTCAGTATCAAGAGGCTAATCCCAGAGCTGCTATAAAGTGACTCTTCCCCAACACCTCTGTATTGTAAAAACATTATTTAAGGCATGTTAGTTTGTAATTTTGCTACTCAGCTGCTTTCCTAAGCTTATTAAAGCATTCAGATGTTGAAGGGAGAAAGAGTTGGTTGATCTTGGGCTTTGGAAGCACTCCTTTGTATTTGGCTTGAGGACCCTTTCAAAGATCTTTAGAAGAAAAGATGCCAGCACAACTCTAGGTGACTTGAGGGCAACCCTGAAGTCTAACAACTGGAGAGGTCAGTCAAGCGGCAGATCACAGAACCTGCCATGTTGTCTTGTATCCCCAAATGTCTACCAATGGCATTTTTAAAAATCTGTCTGCTTTTAGAGATTTGGCTACTCAGCATGAAATCTTTGCCGCCTACTTATCTGCAATCTGGTAAGTAAAAACTCCTAATAAGGAGCTACTGTGCCTGAAAATATTATCCAGTTTTGAAAAACAAACAAAAAAGGGTAGACATTTGTTGACCCTCAATTGTAATAAGTGAAAAGTAAATATTTGAATTTTTAAAACCTAGACTGTTTTAGACCCATGGCAACCTGGGTGGCTACTGTAGCCTTCTAAGTTGAACTGAACTATATTCCAAAATTATTTAATCAGGTCCAAACTTAATCTTTCTGATCAATGCACTTCAAAACTTGTATATCTCACAGAGGAGCGTTCAGAAGGGGAACCCTTAATCTGCCAACAGCTTTTCTTCTGTTGGTCAAGCTCCCTGTTTGTTTGTTTGTTTGTTTGTTTGTTTGGCTGGATGCATCCTTATAACTTTCCAGGAATTGCTTAGGAGTACTCAGATATCACAGCCCAAGTTGACAGGCTTAACAGAAGGGTTCTTAGGGCCAGACTCTTTGCCCATATAGCTTCACTTTATCTAGTTTAGCATAAACTTTCCACCATCTGATTCAGAGTCATCAACTAATTTTTAAAATATCCCAAGCCTGGAGATGTGAAAGATTAAATCCAGGACCTTCCGCTTTATCACTGGACTTGCAAGAGGCATTGGCTCCCACCAGAACCTTTCCTCAATGAATATATACTGTATTTTGTATTGATGTATCATCGGTTTGACTCAAAGGACTGCAGAATAAAGAACGACTTCAGTGTCCTGTCAACATCTACCCACCTACCTTATTGTGAGACATGAACGTGTGCCTTTTGAACACAAAGGGAAAAGGAGTAAAAGCTCTAAATGTAAAAAGCTCCCAAGTTAAACCCTTAGCACTTTTATTTTAAAAGGTAGGAAAGGTTGGTTACTGCAAGTCAGAGCAATTAACTGGGTCAAGGAGGTCAGTGGTCTGATTCAGAATAAAGTGGCATCCTACGTTCACAACTTCCAAACACCCTACTCCAATCCCTTTGCACTGAAAAACTGCTGAAACATTTGTTTATGAAGACAGCTCACAAAGGCAGACAGTATCCCGTTTTTGAGGTGCCTTTCTATGGGACAACTAAGATGTTGCCTGAAGGCCCCTAATATGACCTTTTATCAGATTATTAAGCCTCTCTAATGATAGGTTGTTGAGCAGGCGAAGAGCCCTTCAGCAACGACAGGCTTCCCGTAGAACAACCGAATGCTGGTATCTGTCTCCTATTGACAGCATTTATCAGAAAATGGCAGGAAAGTGGGTGGGTGAGTTAAAGTTTCTAAAATGAAAGCCATGAAATATGATGGATGAGGCTTTCCAGCAAAAATTAGCAACAGAAGCAAGGAAGGTCAGGGCAAAGGTCAGAGTCATTTTGTTCCCCTAATTACTGGTTCTTCATTTAATCCTCCAGAGGGACAATAAAGGGAATTCGACTCAGCCTTCACCACTACAGGCAAAATTAAATTGTTTCTTTTGGTGCTTTTCAAGCTGTACACAGAACAGAGAAATTCTTCTAAAACTGTTAAAATCTAATTGTCACCACCATAATGTCTACAGCGCTTCCAAAATTAGAAACACTGAACAATAAATAAAATGAAAGACAAGGTTCGACTTTGGGCTTACAGTTGGAAACAAGAGTCTTTTGTCAAAATAAGAAGACATGATATAAATGAAATGAAACGAAATTTTGTAAAAAAAAAAAAACCAAATCCATGCCCCCCACATTTTAATGAGGTTGATCTAGGAGACTTCTCTCCTGCCTTATGTTATTTTATATAGGCTAGGACAATACCAACGCTTTCACTTCCAATTCTATGCCCATTACACAGATCCTGGCTTGGAAATTTTGTCAACATTTCTCTCTTACTCTCTTATTTCGGTTTTAACTTTTCCACTTCAGACTGGTAAGACTAAATAAAAATCCCACTTTCATACAAACAAAAGCAAAAGACATTCATGGTCTTCAAAAAAGACAAGATAAAAGAAAATGAAAAGGCCTTACTTGAATTTGGCTTCTACCTCATCAACAGCTTTTTGGTACTGCTCAGTGGTGACTTTGTAGAACTGTGCACTCTGGAAAAATGAGGAAATAATTAAGTTAGCATATCTGAATCAAAGAATCATAGAGTTGGAAGAGACCACATGAGCCATTCAGTCCAAGAAGTGCTTATCAAATGATAAAGTATTTAAAGGCAAAGTTTAGTAAATCTTGACACCCTTGATGTAGACATTCACAACTAAATTTCAAACCCAGTCACAAGTGCAAATACATAAAATTTCATGATGTTTGCTTTATTTTGTGAAAATTTTCACAGCCACAATGTACTGTTTGTACTTGTTTATAAGTCTAGAAATTTTAGGGGGGGGGGGGGAAGATGCCCAAAAACTAAAGTCAGCTTATCCACACGTCAATATAAGTACAATACCTTATCTCTTATTTAAAAAAAGGAACCATCCCCTTCTCTGAGTAAAGTGACAAAAAGGATGAGTTTAGTCTATCCTGGGAAAACCTTTAAAAAGCACCAACCCTCTCCGGTCTCTCCACCGTGGTGTCCCTTCTGGCCTTTTTGAATGCCTGGGCAGGAAAATCGAGGTGGAAGTGCCTGAACCCATAAGACAGAGCTTTCCCTCTTAATGAAACAACCCTTGACTTATCCATGGGTCATATCAACATCCATAATTTTTGTCCCCAAGGCTTCCTTAAAATTATACATGAGTATATATGGTAGATGATGATGATCATTTTCTTTCCATAGACATCTACATTCTGTCTATTCAAACCTGCTTTTTCCTTATTAGTAGACTTCTGTCCAACTTCTGTCTTTCCCTACCTTTTCCTCTGGGCTATCTCTGCTTTTTCCTCCTTTCTGGGGCTCACCGCTTTCGCCTGTTTTATAGCTCATCCATCCTCTGCTACTAGGCTCCCCTTCCCCCTTAACATCCATGACATTCAAGCCCATACAACTCCTTGTTTCCAGTTTCATCTCCACAGCCTTGCTCTGAGCTTTGTGATATCACAATGCCTCAGCCAATGGCAAGAGCAAATGTTCATCATAACTTGTGTTGGCATCAATGCTGCCCATAGTGAGACTTCTTATGGAATTTTGTGGGTGTGAAAGATCATGCCATCATATACCTTGGTTAAACTCGATACTTTTACCTCATTCTCTGCAATAGTCAGGATCCTAAATTAGTATCCACATATAAATCCCATTCCTAAATAAAACTCCTTCAAAAGTTGTTTCTCTTTTCGATGCTTCAGAGACATTACCACATAAATGTCAAAAATTAGGAAAGGCATTGTACTTATTACAATAAAGAAGTAACAGCAGCACAGATCTTCAGAATTCCATAATTATAGATAAAATAGCTAACTTCTGTGCAGATGTCATGGTTTGTCATAAGTCATTGACAATATTTTAATATTTTAGAGGTTCCTATAATGTTCTAGTACAATATATTTCATATTTTGTTTGTAATTTATGCTGATGCTATTTAAGATTTGTCAAGAAGGACTTTATATTTTATGGAATATATCTTTTTTTAATCCATCATGATGTATCTTCTTCTGTCATGGTCAAAATAAAGTCTCAAACAATCAATATACAAATCTACTCATAGAATCAAAGAGCTGGAAGATAACACAAGAGCAAACCAGACCAATCCTCTGCCAATTCAAAAATAAATTCCACTGAACTAAATAGTTACATTCAACAAGAATGCCACCCAAGTTAAATCAAAACTCTATGCAGATTCATATTGGTTTTCTTTCTGGTTTATGCTCAAGATTTTGATCAGAACATCAACCCAGGCAAAGCATCACAAATAAAATGATCTATTCTAGCTATGTGTGTGAGATAAAATGTTACTCCAGGGTGGTTCAGGAACTGTAAGGAACAAATCACTGCACTGTATCAAAACTATATTCATATAGCACATATTTATTCATCATATAGGGAATGAGTCAGCATAGGTTTTTGCCCCATGAAAGCAATGTTCTGTTCAAGAAGCTCAACAGAACATGCAATATATTAAGGCTGAAAAGATAAAATTGGAAGTAAGCTTGGTTAAGATGAGCAGGTCTGGTCATATTTTAAATATTAGGACCATGGACAGTTCCTTGTAGGCACTACTGACTGGGGCTCTTCTTCCTATATGAGTGCATGCAATGTCAAGTTGCTTTATGGCAACTCCATGAAGTTTCTAGGGTTTTCTTAGCCCAGAAATCCTCAGCTGTTTCCTTTGAAATGTAGCCAAGAGAACCTGATATTTGCTGGTAGTTTTCAAAACAAGTGTTAACCATGGCTTAGCTTCCAAGATCAGATGAGATCTTGTGCTTTTAGAAATTCCTCCCAACCGAAGAGCTGAGGCCATATGAAGGCTTCCACGGACCTGTATTATAACTAGCCACACATCTCTGCCCAAATCTGGCATCTTTCTAGAAGGCTGTCTCTGGCAAGGAGGGTAAGAAGAGGTACAGCAGTCCTATGGTGGAGTAGTCTCTATCTTGTTCTCTTCTAAGCCTTCCTCCAGCTATTTCAGCCCTCCATGATCAGGGGAATGACATATGCCAAGTATACATCCCTGAAGAGAGAGGTGTGCACCTGCCCTTCTACCAACTCAACCCTTTCTAAGTCTCAAGGGCAAATAATATTGAAGCCACAGGCAGAAACAGTTTTTCCTACATCTTGAAATGCCACAGCTTCCCCATGGGGAAAGATGGCATTCTGAAACAACAGTCTATAAAAGTGGTGACATTTTTATGATTAAATAATGTCTCTGGTAATTTGTTTAAATATATGAAACAGCTTTTATGACACTGTTACACTGCTAGTGTTGGAACTAAGGCATATCACTATGGAGCGGTTCCAAAATACACAAGTGAACAGATTTAGAGGATGGATCAATGTAGTTATTTCATGGGATAAATTGGGAAGGAACTTTTGCAGACCACCCAACTGTCTGTACTTCAGAAAGAGGACATGATTTTGTACATCAGAACAGCAACATTGAAAAGGATCAGGACATGACTATTCATCATGCCTCTTAACTTGAAAATCTGACTATAGCTTCTTCTTTCAAATGTAGAATTTGAGAGTGCCAATGTCATCTTGTTTGCAAAAGACTCCTGTCCTTCCAACCCTAAATAAAGAACATCAATTGGAGGAGGAATATGGACATGAAAGATTGTGTATGTATTTACTGTTCTCGGGTTGGTGTGGATAAGATTTGAAGGACATGATGCGAATCATAGCAAGGTCTACAAATCAGATGCTATCTTGTTCTCTACTGCAGTGAGTTTGCTCTTGAAATGGGGAAGTTGGCCAAGAAAATGCTGTGACAGGTTCACTTTAGAATCATGTATGTTGGAAACCACTTGAAAGTACACAGTAAAAAACAAAACACTACTTACAAAGTGATACACTCAGTGCTTAAATCCTTGCTTTCATTTCATTAGGTTGGGCAATTTTTAGGCTCCAACATTGTTGGAGCTTATTTGGCCCTATATAAATAATTCATCTACTTCCCATTGTAATTTGTATGCCTGTACTCAACAATCCTTTTGACCAAGCAACACATAATGCTTTGTGCTTCTATAGCATGTTTTCTAGTGTTTAAATGCTTTCAAGCACATTCAATACCTCTTACAGTAACACTCTAAAGAATGTAAGTGATTCCTATATTGCAGATTAAGAAAATATTTGAAAATCCAAGATTAAAAAAGAAGGGGATTCTCAAAATCCCAAGGAACATTTTTAAAAATGCAAGGGGCTTCTCAAGTGTCCAAAATCCTCATGCTCCTTTCTCATTTCCACCTCATACCTTAAAAGAGGTTTTCTGACCCCAACCCCCATGGCCTGTAGTGGCTGGCAGGGAGGAACGGGACTGGTGAGTGAGCAAGATTGTCAGAGTATCACAACCACATCACCCTGCAGAGGATCCCAGAGGGGCAGAAGGTACCTGTATTAGATTGCACTGGTCACAATGCAGTCCTCTTACTCTCCCATCCACAAAGCTACGATATGGGAGGGGGGAGTAGCTGAGTTTCCCTTTGAGTTGCTTATTTCCTTCCTTCAAGCAAACATAGTCCCAGAGAAACCTGTGGCCCAGGAAGGCACATGAGGACTGTCCATCTATGATAAACATCAATGGGAAAGACTCCTTGCTTCCTTGCCATCTTTTCCTGCCAGACTCTGTATTCCCATTCAGGTGGCAAGAAGATGGCTAAGTGAATCAGGAAGCTTATCCACTCCCAGCTATGGTACCCAACAACGGAGAAGCCTTTTTGCTTGTCCAATACTATTATTTCCTCAGGTTTGGGCAAAAAGTCCTACATTAATCCGCCCTGGCGGGACCATGGAAGAGACACTTCTGGATAGTTGCTCCCAGGCTGTGGTGCTCCAAGGAAAATTGGATGGCTTGATTTTTCTGTTAGCAAGTGAAAACATGAGTTGACTGCAAGGCTTTTTAATTGTGCATTGTTTTGCTGATTTGCTTAAATGGTTTTAATCCTATGGTCAGTTTAGTTTCATTATTTCTAGTATGTTTTTAAATTTGTTAGTAAACTGCCTTGACTGCCAGTATAGGGGAGATATATCAGAATCATGGCTTCCAAGTCAAGGGAAGTCATAGTCCCACTATATTCTGTGCTGGTCAGGCCTCATCTCAAGTACTGTATTCAGTTCTGGGCACCTTATTTTAGAAAGGCTACAGACAAATTAGAGTGAGCTCTGATAAGGGCAATAAGAATAATAAGAGAGATGAAAAACAAAATATATGAGGAAAGAGTGAGGGAGCTGAGCATGTTCAGCCTGATGTACAGAAGACTGAGGAATGATCTGATTATTTCTTGAAATATATATTGGGCTGTCACAGAAATGAAAACGCAAGGTTATTCTCTGCTGCCCCAGAGGGTTGAGCCACATGCAATGGTTTTTAAATTACAGGGGGGCAGATTCTGATTGAACCTTAGAAGGAACTTCTAAGGTAGAAGTAGTTTAGCAATGGAACCAATCCCCTTTAGAGGCAGTAAGATCTCTTTTCCCGGACATGTTCAAAAAAAGGCTGAACAGCTGCCTCTGCGGATGCTCAGTCTAACAAGAGTTCCTTCACTGAATGGGGAGGTGGGACTCAATGGCCTATAGACTCCCCTACAACTCTATAAATAAAATAATACTCATCATCATCAGTGATAATGCCAGTTATTTCTCCAAAGATAGGGAAGAAACTTGCTGTACAGGATGACATTTTGGAAGCACCCCATGTTCATGAGATTGTAATCACTCTCTGTTGATGGAATATTTCTTGGGCTGAGAATTGTCTGTTGGGTTAGCAGTTAGAAGCTTTTGACTCATAATGCCATAGAGCCTCTGCAGCAGATCAAAATCCTTCTTACATGATGGCAAAAAGGTCACAGCTAAACTATCTCTGCTTTCATGTTCCGAATTGGACCAGAAGACAGGCAGCGTGACATGAAGTTCCACTGTTCTTGTCTGAGGGGTGATGAACCTTATTTCATCTATGACTGAAAGGCGAAAGCTTCATTTGGAAAGGCAAAAGGACAGATATTTAATCAACTGAGTCTCTATCTTAAGCTTTCCCTGGACATTCAGAGTTCACAAGGGATCTATAAAAATTATTGGAAAAGACATTACGCTGAGAAGAAGGGTAAAATTGTGTTTTGGGGCCTCATACCTTTTATACAAAGTATAATAAATTGGGTAACAGATATCACAGTCAAAAGGGCACATGAAGATTAGGGTAAACATGTGGTTTCTCAACTCTATGCTTTCTTTCAGAACTGAGGCCTCATAATTCATTTGTCTGCAGACTGAAGTTCCAAGCGTTGTGAATTTAGGGGTAGTTTATTTTTTAATAAATCATTGTTGGCCGGTAAGAAAATGAAAATGAAATCCTCTTCACACCACTGACCCCTTTTGCATTTAGCAATCTTGCTCATCCAATGACAGTCACATCCAGGATCCTCAGATACAGATAAAATCAATAAGGATGTGATTAGACAAGCAGACGGACGACAATGCGCACATGGACAGGTCACCATTTGAGATGATGAATAGTCCTCTATCAACCAACACTCCCCTCTGATGCTAACATTTACTATAATCTCATTTGGGCAGCGATTTATCTTTCTGCTGCCTGATCAATAAAGATGAACACAACAGTTGTAAGGATCGATTGCAATTTTTTATCATTTTAAGGCATGAAGGTACATTCCTGACACAAAGGCAATATTCTTGCGTACTTGTTCAGCTTTTCTTGTTTGCTTTTTATAAGCTGCCATTTGAGCCATCAGCTGAGTTGCTACACATGTTGAGAGGCTTTAATCTAACTGCAGACGATTAAGTAGGCATTTATCAACTCAGATTTAGTTTAGTATGACTTTCAATTGTCATAGTTTTCACCTGAAAATGTGCCTGTACACACACGTATGAAGACGCATATGAAATGGACCAGTGCTATATTTTTCTTAACTGACCACATTTTTCTTTTTGAAGAAATAATCAGAAACTAGACAAACATTGGCCAGAAATAATTATGACCACTTTAATGGGCTGCCAATTAGAAATTATATGAATGTACAGTCTTCTAATGTACTGGAAGAGAAATTGCTTTTTCCTTCTCAGCTTGTTAACTGAAACTGTCCCTTGGTATGACAATACATTACCGTAATAAAACAGTGTTTGGTGAGGTTGGCACTAAGAACACTGCTCTGAAAATAAGAGTGAGACCCATTCCAAAACCAGTGAAATAGAGGGAATTCTTTCGTGTTAATTTCATTTATTAATTTGAAAAATAGAACTTGGTGTGCAAGTAATACCATGAGAGAGACATAAGTGTAAGTGTGTAATGTTGAACTAGAACTTTGGGAAACCATGGGACAAATCCTTGCTTGGAAACCCACTGGGTGACAAGTCACACTCTTTCAGGAAGGCAATGGCAAACCTTCTGTGAACAAATCTTGCCAAGAAAATCCCATTACATAGTTGTTGTGGAGTCAAAAATGACCTGACAACACAGAAAATGGTAACTGACAAGAAATAGGCTCTGTGTAACCAGAGTTTTGGAATCACCTTTGGTGTGTTGTATTGGAAGACAGTTTTGTAGTATCCCAAATTTTAGATGTAGCTTGCAAAATGTGTTACTGGTGTCCAACATGTTGCACAATTTGAATTAAACTAGTGATAGTCATACTGGTGGTGCCATGGTCCAATTCAGACCATGTTTACAAGGAAAAAAAATGTTTTAAAAAGGCAGAAATATTACACCAGTCTCTAGCACTTTGGGGACAGAAAACTGCCAGTTCCCCACATTGAATAGCCTCTGAAACATTGAATTAGATTCTATTTTGGTGAAACAAAAGAGGAAACTATCCATGGCCCAATTACCATTCTACCTTTGTGTTGTCACAGCCATTGTAAAACAGAACTACGTGCATCTTCTTATTTGCAGGGAACAAATAAATGTGTGAAATAGTAATAATAAATATCCCCCACAGTAGCTGCAGGTTCATCTCTGCCTTATAAATACAAAGATAAGCCAATTTTATAGCAATTTTCATCTTGAAGTACGTTACAAAATTGTATGTTGACACAATAAAGGCAAAACTAATGAGGAAAATGTGATGCATGCCATTACTGCAAATGTCTTTGCAAGGGAATATTAAATCCATGTTTCTTCTACATGACCTGAAAGGATGTTGTGAGATAGCAACACATTAAATAACCTATTCTCTTTTATCCTGATGAGACTTGAAAGCAGAGTAATTCTTGAACGTAAAACATTGGGAGCATCAGGCATAAACCACTCCTCCATCACTACAATGGACCTGGTTACTGGACCTCCCATGTAGTAAAATGGTGTTTTTTAAATAAAAAAATGGCAAAATCAAGATTTGATTTTCGATTTTTTTAAGGTATGGACGGCAGACTCTGTGGTTATAAAATCTGTGGATACAGCTGGCTGACTATACTAACCTTTGCCCAAAGCTCTAGACAGGAACTCCAAGGAAAACTCACAAAACCAGAAAAGTGTATGTTTCACCAGCTGGAGGTCACAGAGAAAGCGTATGGTATTCTTAACATCCAACAAATATTTTAGATAAAGTTAGTTTGAGAAAACGAACAAACTATAAAAACAAACTTTCTACAGTCCTTATTCTGGACTTCTCTGGCCTGGCATCATTTCTCCTCTCTTATTAATTTTCTTCTATCTATCACCCTGGTGAAATCCATGCACTTTTATTCTCTCCTATCCATTTCAAGATCCTCAATCCCAGCCATATTATCCGATCCCAATATGTCAATGCTGGGTCATATTCAAGCACTTGTTTGAACTCAAATAATGCTTTACATTCAAGTGAGCGCCCCTATTTAAAGACACACTAATGCTTGGTTGAAAATAGGTGAGATCCAAAGTCACTACACACAAGCAGCTTCTGGCATGGAATTAGCTTGGAGAAATCATTTTTGAACTAAAAGGCTAAGAAATCCTCCACCACCATCCAAAAATCAATATGATCAGTTGCAGGGAAAATACTGATTTCCAAGCTTTGTGTGGCATGTGCCCAAGAAATTCAATTTTCCTATAGCTCCCACACAAGGAAATATTCTACAAACTTAGGAAACCTGGAAATTTAGTTATCAGGCACACAACACAGACATTGGAAAACCTTAGTGAAAGAAAATAAGGTAATGCACAATATTACAAGGTCAGGTTTCAGGCATCTTGTCATGTTATAGAAAATCAGGATGTCTGTAGATGTTTAGGCATGCGTGAGTGCGTTTGTAACCTAAACCATGTGCATTTCTAATCTAAACAGGAAATCATCTGAAGATGTTCAAGAAGCAAAATTACTAAAAGATCTCATGTTGTCCAAGCTGATAAAAGATTATTACCATAAATGAGAATAATAGAGGTTTTGCTACATTTCCAAGGCTGTTTATCCATATACTATCTATTTTCAAAACTGCGGGACGAAACCCAGCTTTAAAAAGGGATAGAAGTTTAGTCTGAAGTTCTGTTGCGTTATATCTCAAAATTATGTACCTTAATGTTTATGGGCTGTGAAGGCTCTTAACTAGGGTGGCTAAAACATATACCCAACGGCATGACTCCTTTGCAGTCATGCCATAAAGGTCAACATGGGACATACAGTTTTGTGTGTGTGTGTGTGTGTATGTGTGTGTGTGTGTGTATATATATATATACACACACATACATACACATATACATACATACATACATACATACATACATACATACATACATATATATATTGGCTGGAACAATGAAAGGGAAATAAAAGGAAGCAATAAAACTTTATTTACACTTGGGGTTTGATATGATTAGGAAATTGAATCTTCCCAGAAATAGTAAAAAAGGTTTTTGGGCATGATTTATGAACTCATGGGCATTAGGGCATATAAACCTTTACAAGGATCCTTCTGTAGAGATCCTTAGTTCTGAGAAAGAATGTTATCGTTGGGTGATCCTGCAGTTGGATAACAAATTAAACATTATTTGAAGATGCCAATCACAAAAGTTGAGACTCCATATGGAAGGAATAGGTGGATCTACAAAATCAATAGGTTCTCTGCCATGAAAACTTTCCAAAGCCACTGAAAATGCCACAGTTTCTTCTGATTTACCTCTATTTCTCCCAGAAAATACAACATATTTAAATATAAATTAAAACAAATACACGAATTAGAACAATTAAAACACCAGTCTGTGACATATTTGGCACATCCCTTTGAACATATTAGACTGCATTGGGCCATACATCGCTGAAGGCAGGAAAGAGAAATTACTCTGCTGCTCGGTGGAAATATCCAAACAGAATTTAATGAAGGCATTTGTCACAATGGCCAAATCAAACATCTTGAGGAATGCGCACAATCTTTAGTTGTGTTGAAGAACTCCCAACAGCCAGTGAGATCTGGGAATCTAGGTTCAGGGTAGACTCTAGATGTCCACTTAAATTGCCAATATGCAATTTCAAGGGGAGTGTAAGCTCTTTTAAAACAGGTTGAATCCCCATTCCTTGATCTGCTTTTAAACTAAACAACAGTGCTTCTTGCTTTTCTGGGTAAAATTTTACACCATTTGCTCTCAGCCAGTCCATTTCTCTGTAAAGAAAAGCAGCTCAGGAACCATCCCATGTAAGCCATACTCATCCCATCCTAATCCATATTTATAATTTCCTTTAAAAAAAACCTTTACCATAATTTGTGGGAGTAGACTCTATGGACTGCATCCGAGTACATCATTCAAGCAGAAGCAACAAAGGAATTTTCCTAACAACCCAAGCAGTATCTCTGCAGACCCTCTCAAAAGGTACTTTACGTTTAACGTTTCCATTAGGAACATTAAGAGGCTGATATCTAGACATGCTAAAGAAAATTTCATCTGAAACTTTTCATATAAGCACATATCCAGTTCCCATGGCCTTTAGCATTTTTGCTCAACCATTTAATCAGCATGTAAATGAAGTACAGTTAGTTCATACAAATCTTTTCCATGTCTAGACCTTGTTCATCTGCACAACAATATTTAATCAATGGCAACTGCATTTGCACCCTTTTTCTTCCTTGGTGCTCTAAATCTATGATACCAATACTACAAATTCCCTCCTCACTAAAGAACTAATAATCGTGACTCTTCAGTACTGCAAGGGCCTTCTGTCATCTTCTGTTGCTTTGAGAAAGCTCTGGAGGCTTCACTGGCAAGCAAGAACTTTTGTGTTGTTCCCTTTCCAATAATACTGGCGCACCAGGCTGTGAGCGCACATTAGCAAAAATGACACATCCATAACAATGCCAGACATCTACTCAATTCTCTCCCACAGGACACCAGTTATTCAGTACATTTAAAAACACCCAAAATTGATCAATTGATTTTTTAAAATTGAAATGAAGTCACTCCTGGAGGTGATATATCCACTGAGTAAGATCATTCTACAGAGAAATTACTTCCAATATCCCTAAACCTGCTACATTCACTGGACCTTTCAGTGATATTTAAAATCAACAGGCATTACATCATTCAATCTGCTACTCAAGTAGCACATCAGGACAGCCAAGACTTATTAGAATTCTAATATAAAGGAACATCTTGTATTAATGACTTAATTCAATCATTTAACATTAAAAATATATTTTTCCAAGCAAAAATAGACTTCTAGCCACTTCACGATGTTTTATTTTAGTTTTTTTTTTATGTTTGTAGCAATCAGAAGGTTGGGGGCTATTTCATAAATTGCACAGTGGCCAAGAAAATTGATGTCCACAGAACTCTGAAAAACATAAAACAAAGAAAGAAGATCACCAAGAATGGCACTGAATGGCTTACCATTGCCCCACCAACTGCAACACATGACCTGCTTCTTTTATGGATATTAATGAAATAAGCTCTAGCTAAATCTTTCCCAGATCTAAACATCTGCATCTATAGGAAGTGGCAAAGTTGGTTCATCTTCAGAAAGGGACTGGGAAACTACCTGTTCAGGATGTTCTAGCTGGAATTCCTGAACTGAGCAGAGGGTTGGACTTGTTGGCCAGTGGACCTCTTCATGCTCTATTATTCCACACCAGGCCTGCACAACCTGTGGCCCTCAAGATGTTTGAGCCTCCAACTCCCAGAAGCCCTTGACAGTTTTTACAGTGGCCAAAACACCTGGGAGGCCACAGGTTGTGCAGGCCTGTTCTACATCTATAGGATTCAAGAAGATCCAGTTGGAAAAGATATCAGATCACGTGTCAAGGTGTAAAGCTGTTGCTATTAAGTGTAAACAACACTCATATTGGTGGATCATTCATACAAGACAGTTCCACCTATCCATTTACCTAGAACCAACAAACAACTAGATCTTTTTAATGGTGGCATCTCTGTTGTTTTGAGAATTGCTCCTAACCAGATAATTATCTGCATTATTCTTGAGTAAAATAATTTCCGAGATGACTTTGTTTGCCTTTATCTTTCCTTATTCCAAATCAGTTCTAAGTGTAGGTATAGACAACTGTATTGTTTGAGAGGATGCCCCCTGAATGCTGAGATGCTAGATCAGAAGCAGAAATCTTAGATGGGCCCATGGGTCAATGGTCTGCTGCTGGGGCCTTCAAAGTGCTCCACAGCTTATCAAAACTGCCCCTGTCCAAATATGCAAGAATTGGTTGGAAATACACTCTGGGCTAAGAAAAAACCCTAGTGTTTTTAGATGTTAAGCATAGTAGTAATAGCTTTAAAGGTGGATTCTGAGAGGCAATTTACCCTTTTTTGTCAAAAAAAAAATTTGCCCCAGGTGTCTGAAGCAAGTAAGGGTAGAAAAAATCCCAAATAAACTACCAAATTTGACTTTGTGCAAATCAAACTAATTAAGCAAAACCACAGACACACAACTTCATGTAGCTCTAGTGGTTTCACAATTCCACACTTGTTTTCTAATCTGAGCATTATACTTTATTGTAAGTTGTACAACAGCCCAGAAAATGTAACACTTGTAAAGAATGGGACTAGAGAAAAACTATTATCAAAAACTCTATAACGGAAAGTATTATGAAAAAGAAACCACACCAAATGACCATATTGAAAGAGCCCAAATAATACACTACCTATTTATCCACTTCAGTTATTTTTAAATGGGTGTCTTTCCTTCCTAAAATTCACAGTAAGAACCCATCCAAGTTGTATTTGAATTCATGAAAAGCACCTCGACATATGGGGCTGTTCCCAAGAGAGAAAAGTCTGTAGATCTATTTCTGTCATTTCGGATGGTGTGGGAAACAAGCACATTCAGAACTCCATAATAATTTATGCTATATAAAAACAGAATAAGAGATTAATTTTTAAAAAAATCAACACCACAACTGTTAAACATTCCTAAATAGGCTTGCATCCAGGATGAACCAAAAATTACTGAGATTCTCTTTGGATAAATCGATGCTTGGCCTGGTTTTGATATCCAATTACCGGCCCGGGGGGGGGGGGGGGGTTACCAACATGCTTAAAATGTTTATTAATTCATTGGATAGTCACACAAAACGTATGTAAGGTAGGACTTCAACATATGGTAAGGGGGAAAAGAATCAAAGTAATCCAGTTACAGAAATGCAGCTGCATTCTACCAGGATCTACCAGAATTAAGTACAATCCCAAAGGTCTCCATAACACAACAGTCTCATACATCTGACCAAGGCCTACTGGATATGGGGTCTTCCCTAAATCCCTAGATGCTCTTGCAGGACACCCACTACATTAAAAGGGGAACCTTTCAAGTGCAGAAAAGCTTTTGGAATGGATGGATGAGTGGAAAGTTGAGACATTATTGCATTAATGTCACGAGAAAAATTTGAAGGGGAATGGGAGAAAATGGTTCTTCTTTAGCAAGTAAAAAAAATACTAAGAAAAGGCAATCATTGTTTTATCATTATCTATCTTGGCCAGTGCTGTGAGTAGGTTGGACTGAGAGTAGTGTTGAGGGCTTGATTGATCCTTGGCTCAAAGTTCCTACTTGGTTTCAGGACTCATTCTGGATACATGTTTCCCTTGGGAAATACAGTAGGACTGATATTTTAGTCTTACCCAATACAATAAAGAGTTTTTTTTTCCGGTAAGTCGCAGGTCAGTTAATACAAAAGGTCAGTTAAAATATGTGGGCCCCACCAGCACACTGAGATTATGTTCTCCATATATAACCAGCCTCATCAGGTGAAAACAACTGCAGATGAGCAAACTGATATCTAATCCACATGTCATGATAATGTGATCTGTGCTCATTTGGATTCCTCCAAATGACCTCCAAGGTACTTCAAACACCTTTTGCATAAAGAAACATATGAAAACCTTGGCCTTTCACTGAACATCAAGAAAAACATAGTGCTCTACCAGCAAAATGCACCAACCAATTCCTCTATGATGCCAAAAATAAAGCTTAGTGGTGTAATGCTAGAAAATGTTGAAAATTTTTGCTACCTAAGCAGCCACTGCTCCAAAAGAGTATAGAGAGACTGGGTTGACAGACAGAATGAGCATAGTTTTCCAATGAACTCTATCTCAAAAAGGAATGAAGATGCTGAAAAGAGGTAACACCACTCAGAGCAGTAACTAAAGAAATTGCACCCTATTTTCATAGAGTTACTTTTGGCAACCTTTTGGTGCTTCAGGAGCAGGGTTGCAAGACATCAGGGCTGAGATAGTTTTCTTCAGCTCTGGCACACTGATAAAACCATCTGAAAACTTTGACAACATATGGCGGTAGCAAGAGCTATCCCAGAACAATGACAGAAAAGGTGAGGACAGAATGCCTTGTTGGCTCTGAATTCCTTCACATTTGATGGCCAGTGCCATCCGCAGTATCACGTTGCGATAATCTGTGTATGTCTAGATACCTATGAAGGAATAATACCATGGGAATATATGGTACACAATAACAAAGGGTTAAATCCAGATTGTGGTGGAAAGGTTGTGAATCAAGATTTCAAAACTGGCAGGGGAGTCACTATTCATTTCAAAAGGGATGATTATCTTCCTATATTTCAAAGGAAAGGCTTTTTGAAAGATCTGGCATGGAAATATGCATCTGAATAGAGGCATATTGAAAAGCCCGAGCTTTCAGGTATAATGGTTCTCAGTTAGAACGCTCAATATGCTGCATGACTTGATTCCCTGTGGCACATTTTAACCATCAGACCTGCATTATCACCCCTGCCCAGCCTACAGAAACGGGTGGCTCATTAAATTTCTTCTCTTTCCCCTCCGCCTCGTTTGCAGTCCTCCTGTAACTATGACAAGCTCCCCATAAAAATAAAAAAAACTGGGAACAGTCTTATCTGAAGCCAACATTAAAAACCAAGAAAATAATAAAAAAGCTCAAGATCTGTAATTGCACAGAAGTGGAATCAAGCAAGGCAGGAAGTTAATATGAATCACATGGGTTATTAAAGTATTAGTGTTATATTCTACTGTGTTAAATGTGGAAACTAGAGAGCTGGTGAGTCTTTCTCTGGATACCTTCAAAACAAAGCTAGATTGCATTAGTTAGTTTCTGCATTGAACAGGAGACTAAAGTCAATGCCTATGGGGCACATTTCATGATTCTACATCAGATAAATCAATACAAATTTGAATGCTTCATTCAATATCTACTTTGGTAAGAGGAAGTTCACAGCCATATGTCTGGTTATATCAGTGGTATCCATGCAGTCTTCAGATTATTTTAAACTGGAGTTTTCAGCATCCCTCACTATTGGCTGTGCAGGCTAGGACTGCTGGGAGATGCAATATAACACATAATTCCCAGCTTAGCTTAGGAAAATTTAGACAATGACCTAAGAGTGAACACAACACAAAGAGTACCAGACAAAGGCACCTCAAAGAACACTGCATGCCTACACAAAGCCTTCTATTGTCTGCACGAAAAGAGATTCCACCTAAACATTAGGAAAAATGATTCAACTATGGAATACAATACTGTCTCTGAGTGTGATGCTGATTCTTATTATGGAGGTTTTTAAGTAGAGACTAGATGGCCATCTGTTGGAAGTGCTTTTGTACCTTGCAATACAGGGGACTGGACTGCATGGCTGTTGTGGTCTCTTTTAGTGTTAATATTGTATGATTCTATGTCCTGACAACTGGTTCACACAGCAGCCTTGTTGAGAAGCCATACATTCACAGTATGTCTTAGAGATGTGGTGTTTAGCCTTTAGTCCTCCAGGTGTTTTGGACTTCAGCTCTAAGAATTCTTGAGCACTGGACAAGCTGGCCAGGGCTTCTGGGATTTGGAATCTCAGGCACCTGAAGGCCCAAATTTTGAAAACCACTGACTTAGAGCTTAAGTTAAATCTTTATGTTACTGCTCCTGAATCCCATAATCAGTAACCATATTGACTGGGCAATTCAAGAAGTTCCATTCCAAAAGGTAAATGTTTGCCCATTTGTCATATCTCCCCTCCTTGCAAAGAAAAACACACCCAGTCATGTAAATCCTATGGTGCAAAAGCATCACTGGCAACTGGGCTCTACAGTTTTGGATATAGTACAAATGTAGAATTATGTACTTAGGATTTTTAACAAATAAAAAAAACCCAGCTGTTTTCAGCAACAGATCTATATGAGGGGACATGGATGACAAGTGGGAGGTGAGCAGGCCATTTCTCAGTTTTCACTCTACTGGGTTACTGTCGAAGTCAGTGCTTTGTCTGCTTGCCAAGGTCCTGGGTTGAGGATGAACTCGTTCTGCTGCCATTTCTTTATAAGAATTGTATCTGTGTGGAAGAAGTTACAGTATGTAGTGAGAAGATGAAACACAGGAGTTAAGATCAATGTGGGTTTTTTAGTTCCTACCAGATGAGGGGGTTTAATATATTCTCATTATGACTAATTCACCTGAAGTTATTTCTGGGATTTCATTTACCAGCCATTGAAAGCGAGGGGGAAGGAAGAGGGAGAAGAGTGGTGATCCAGTAAAAACATCAAATGAGTGATGCTGCCTCCAAATCACAGCTTACTGCTCAGTGAACTTGGAAGAGACACCAACAAAATCTATCAATTGCCAGAGACACACAGCTCTTTCTTCGGGCTTTGCCTCCGTACTTTCCCTTGGTTAGTGAAGAGACCTCTGCTTAGTCCAAGACCAAGTTATTAAGAAATGGTTTGTCGTCTTACATCGGATTGATCATTTGTTTCCCAAATTCCTTTTCCCATCATTTACTCATTATACGCCTCCTCCTGATGGGAGAGGACATTTATTAGCTCTTGCATTTATTGCGCCGGCAAACGGAAACACTCTGGCGGCAGCATTTCCTGAGGGCTGACTCATTTATCTACTGGATAAGAGACCGAAGTTTTCTAAGGGGCAGAAAAATTAAAATATCACTCAGGCTGACAGCAGAGAAAATGAGGGTCTATATGCGGATGAGAAAGATATTTGAGCTTTCAGTTTACAAGGCTATTGACTAAAGAGAGTTTGGAAATTGCACAGAGAAAACACCCTGTGCATAATATCCTCACAAGTGATAAATGAAAAGGCCGAGGGCCACTTCCCAAAGGCAGAACATCTGCAAAATCCAGGAGCTTAAACAGATATTTTATTGTCTGAATAAAAGGGCCATTAGCCTTGTCACATCATTGCGAAGGCAAACCTATTGAGGAGTTTTCTGGGGCTGAGAGTATGTAACCCACTAATTTTCCACAGTCAAGCCTTAGATCAAAGTCTATCCATAGAAAAGGTTTGTCACCTCCCATCAGAAGTCCAACATAAAAGAGGCATCCTAACCTCTCTGGGAAGAAATTTCCAAAACCTGGGATAAGCTAAGAAGGCCCCTTCTTGTTCCCTTTCCAAATGTACTGGACAAAGCAGCTGGGAAAATAAACTCCTCTGGAAAATATAACATCCACACAAGCTCATAAGGGGAAATGCGGTCCTTTGAAACCAGGCTGCACAGAGCTTCATTGGTCATAACTGGACTATGAATTGCACCTGGAAATCCTCTTTACTTATTGGCAAAAAAAAGAGAACAGAAAGGAGGACAACAAAGTCTAACCACAGTCCTCTATGAAAACAGCCACCAAGAACTTATGTATTACAGACAACAAATATTTCTTTAAGGTGGTAGGACAACATGCTCTTAAAACTTATATAGGTTTACATCAAAGAAATAAGCAGAACTTTAAATTGGGCCTTGAATTATTAAAGGCTAGTGAAGCTGTCAGGAGGAACTTCTGCTCCAGGTGGAGGTCTTGCATTGAGCAAGAGATGGAGGTTGACTTTCGATGGCATGGAACAGTATAACCCCCTCCGGAATGAAAGAAGCAGTGAAACAGGAAGAAAGGGGGAACAGTAACCATTTGGTTGGCTGATTTTCAGCACTTGGCTGTAGGCCCTGCCAGCCAGGGCCTACAGTCAAGCGACAGGCACCTGCCACTCATAGGCCTGGCTCGCAGTCAAGTGGCAAGTGCTCAATGCTCGTAGGCCTGGCAGGCAGGGCCCACAGCCAAGTAGGCGTGGCTCGCAAGGCCTATGAGCATAGAGCGTTCGGCGCTCGACTGTAGGCCCTGCCTGCCGGGCCTACAGGCATTGAGCACTCGAACTGGGCCCATTTGGATGTTGGCTCTGGCTGGCAGGCCCTGGCGCTTTGCTGCTCAAGGCCGGAAAAATCTTTGGGGGGTTTTTTGGACATTGGATGGAAAAGCTCATTTGTATAGGCGCCTGTTTCCGTAAGCAGCAGACAGAAATGGAAACGGGGCCATACAAATGGTACAAATAGAAAAAGCTAGTGATTCCATACAAATGCACAAGACTAGTAAATACATATCAGCTGGCATGTAACAATTCTCCATACAATGCACTGTTTCCTTCATTTCAGTAAGAGTCATCTAAGCCAATGAACTGTGTCCATTGCTGGAAATCAGTGACAAAATTACTCCATTCACTCAGCCTGGGGCAAAAGAAAAACAAGAATGGGGCAGAAGGAAAGAAAAGTGGCCTAGTGGCAACAAATGATGACACAACCTGGAAGGCACAGGAACAACTGAAACACTTAGGTTTAACTTTGTGCTTTAATTTCCATTGATAAGAAACAACCACTCTGAATGCCCAAATCTCTCAGATTAGAAATGAACTTGCCATTCTGTCAAAAAGTGACAGGAGGTATATGAAAATGTGCTGAGTATACATTAACAGCAATGACTTAGAAGGGCAAAATTGTGTAAACTTGCCATGAGGAATGGAGTGGGATTGAGAGAATGAGACAGAGATTGAGATTCTTCCTTCATTAATTCTGGTAAGGAGGAAAATGAATCACTCAGGAGCTGTCCATGGTAGCTGTAGGTGTTCAACAATTAATCTTCCTGCTCCTACTCATTCCTGCTGCCACAAACCTAACCTCCATTTCCCCTTATAATTTCCACCTTTGCCTTTTTTCAATGTTCCTACAAGAGTTTATAGCTGAGAACCCACAATGACATTCAAGTAGCTTTTCAGGCAATGTTTCCAGCACAAGATGCATCATGCCTTCTGGCTTCATTTGATTGAAAGCAGAGGTTTATGGAGATGGCAATGAGAGAGCAATGAATGGGTAAAACCAAATCACATTGCTATTACATCCTGAACTTAATAAACTTGGTCTAAATTGCATATGGTAAGATCACCTGTAGAATAAGAGGAATGAATAGGTATGTGAGAGGAAAGAGAAAGGGGAAAGATATAGCAGCTCTCCCTACTTTGGGCTCTGAGACCATCCACCGTGAACTTCAGCTTTATCCATTACTGGCATGTGGCCTTTGACAGATTATACCCAAGGAAATATGGCCTACAACAGGGAAAAAAGAAAGGCTCCCCAGTCCAATTTAGAGGGTTGGAAGGACTGGGTTTTGTTTCACGTGCACATTTTACACATATCTAGCCTCCCAAATGTAAGGGAATTTATAGGAGGTGACTTGAGAGGCGTGTTTGCCAACTGGTTGTCTCTTCCTCTTTATGTCAAACCAGAACTGATGGCAGCTGCTGTGTTTATTTTGGCCACTGAGTTCATGCTGTTAGAACAGGGCGTCTGATCTTAACATCAAATGAAAGGCTAAAGGGAAAGGAGCTCACTTCTCTCCTCTCAGGCCAGTTCTCTCCTCAACCCAACTCTGATACCAGGACACAGCCTGACAATCTGATAAGTACCAGAGAAGAGAAGGAGAAAGTTTTCACAGTCTTAGCTTATAACCCATCTTCAACCTTAGGCTGCCCGTACTCTGCCTGTAATTTGAACAAATGTGGTAAAAGTGATTGACTGTGGCATTCTCTCCTTCTATCTTCATATTCTGCTTCCAAGCTACAAATATTCTTTTGTAGCAGCAACACTGGGACTAACTGATTTATTTGCAGAATAAAATGCAGATTTCAAAAAGGTTATAGAATTATAGAGATAAGAAGACATCTATGTATTTGAAATTCGGGTTTTAACAATGTTACATTACAAATTTTAAAGATTGTATACATTAATAGAAAAACTGTTAGAATCTTGATGCAATTACATAAAGATACTTTGCAGAGCATTAAATGTTTGTCTAATCCTAAATGCTGCTTTTTCATCTAATCTGTATATAGAATCATAAAATCATAGAGTTGGAAGAGACCTTGTGGGCCATCCAGTCCAACCCCATTCTGCCAAGAAGCAGGAAAATCGCATTCAAAACACCCCTGACAGATATACTTTAGGAATTTCATCTTAAATGATAAAGTAAACTAGAAAAATACTGAAGAACACACAGAAATAAAAAAGCAAATGGGACAGTTTACTTGCTTCATCCACTGACAATATGTAGCACTGAAATGATGCTTCCGGGTGTTCAGTGCATTATACTATGACCATTTTCAATCTAATAATCTTCAAAACCACTACAAAATAAGCCAGAATTCCCATGCCCATGGCTAGGGAATAGATACATTCCAACTGAGTCGAGGAAAGTGATCCCCTCAGCCTATTCTAAAACTAGCTAACTGTTCCTTCATTGAGGACTGCACACTTGGGCAGTGTGGGGCTGAATTCCAAGAATAAACAGATTAATTCAGTGATAAAAGCTACAGCCTTAAATTGCAAGACTTGAGTAGGGTCTCTTAAAAGTTTCTCATTCATAGGATGGCCATGTGTTAATGCTGATCTGATGGCCATTAACAACAACAGCTACTGCTACTACCACCACCAAAAGAATAACCAACAATAACTCACCTATGAAAAAAAGATTGAAATGCCCAATATGGTCTTTATACTCTCCACAGAAAGAAAAGACTAAACAGAAAACCTTCCAATGGATTTGTAACTATGGTATAAGACACACTCTCCTGGGACAACAAAATAAAATATTAGTTGATCTCTCTCGCAGCTTTTATTATCATATAGTGTACTTCATAAGTTATTTGCTTTCTGTACTGGTTTCTATATAACCAGACTTTGCGTGGGACTTTTCCCTTTAATTCAGATATGCAACTATTTCACCGTGTAGAATATAAATGGACAATTTTTAAGTTCAATACTGAAGATACCAGGTGGCTTAAATACCCTGAAGGCATCGTATCCCATCAATTCTTGGGAGCTAAGCATAGTCAGGCCTGATTTGTACAGTACTTGGAAAAGATATGGCCAAGGAATCCCAGGTGGTGTAGGCCCTATTTCATAAAGGCAATGGCAAACCACTTCTAAATATTCCTTAAGAAAACTGTAAAAGACTCATGGAGTCACCGCAAGGCAACAGGTAACCTGAAAGCATATACAAATTGTATATACAGGACACAATTTTTCAAAGACAAAGCACAGCTATTTGTGATGATGTCTTATTGTTTAACATCATAGAGAGTCAGCCTAAAAATTTAATGGCCACATTTAACTATAATGTATGATGTGCCTGTCCCAAAACAATCATTTCTTGCAAGAATTGTAAGATTAATGCTTGTTATTCAATGTGGGAAGCAGCTTTTGAGTTTTTATTTTATTTTTATTAAGTGACACTTCAGCATTGCTATTGATCATAAGGACAGTAATGAGTGATGAGAAAAATGTGTTCTTAGCAAAGTAAAGTGTCATCAACTGTAGAGGCTCTGTTAACTTGTAATCACAGTTGGGAAACATATCGTAGCAATTATTAAATGCATGCAAGGATTTCTCTGTGGCATCACATATCAAAGCATGTGGGTCTCACTGACAGGCATATCAAAAGAACACTTCAATACCAGCTAAGATGATGAATTTTGGTACCAACAATCTCCAAGATGAAGAAAGTCTGAGAAATTAAGATAAGGCTAACATCAGTGGTTTCCAGCTTAGCTTCCCAGATGTTGTTGGAGATGAACTCCCAGAAGACCAGCCTGTATTGTTAAAGGTGAGAGAGCCTGGAACTTGTACTCCAATAACATCATTGGAAAAATGGGCTGGATTCTATCTAATGGGTGGCATGGAGTAGGGGCAATTGATAGAACCTAGAGGATTAGGAAGAACATTTTGATTATAAGAATTGTTTGCCAACAGACCCAACTACCAAAAGGGGGTCTCTTTCTCTTTACATCTTCAAAAAAGAGGATGGACAGCTACCTTCTGGAGATGCTTTAGTTAGTATTCCTGCATTGAGTGGGGACTGGACTCCATAATTTGTTATTCTCCTTCCAACTCCATATTTCTAGAATTCTATGAGATGGATTGGTCTTCACAATGGTGGGTGGGACTCTAGTACAAAGCACACAGGGCAAAATGCAGGGATCTCCTACATTTTGTCATGCAAGAATTGGAAGAAACCAAAGGAGCCATCCAACGCCTTGCCATACGAGAAGACACAATCAAAGCAATCCTGACAAATGGCCATCCTGTCTCTGTTTAGAAACATCCAGAGGAGGAGACTCCACTACATTTCAAGGCACCATATTCCACTGCCATATATCAAAGATGGGTAATTTGTAGTCTTCACCTCATATGCTCCATATTTATCACTGACTATATAGGTTAGGACTGAAGGGAATCTGATAACATATTCAAGGCACACATTGCCCACGCCAATATATGGGACCAGCCTAATGAGAGGGGGAATAAGTAAAAGCCTCTAAGGAAGGAGATTCCACTGGACTCTGAGGTGAAGAGTTCCATTGCTGAACAGCTCTTTTTACAGTCTGGAAATTCTTCTTAATGTTCAGGTGGGACCTCCTTTCCTGTCATTTGAACCCATGGCTCCATTGACTCCCAGCTCCCATCTACACTGCCATATAAAATCCAGACTATCTACATTGAACTGTATAATATGGCAGTGTAAACTAATATAATCCAGATGATCTGATTTTATATGGCAATGTAGATAGGTCCCTAGTCTCCAGGGCAGCAGAACACAAGCTTGCTCCCGCTCCCTTATGACACCCTTTCAAATATTTAAACATAGCTATCATGTCTTCCCTCAACCTTCTCTTCAGCAGGCTAAACATACCAAACTCTTTAAGACACTCCTCAGAGAGATTCATGGTCTCCAGACCTTTGATAATTTTAGTTGCCCTCCTCTGGACACATTCCAGCTTGTCAATATCTCTGTTAAATTGTGGTGCTCAGAATTGGAAACAGTATTCCAGGTGAGGTCTAACCAAAGCAAAATAGAGAGGCACCATGATTTCCCTCGATCTAGACACTATGCTCTTTTTGATGCAGCCCAAAATCCCATTGGCTTTTTAAACTGCTGCATCACATTGTTGGCTCATGTTCAACCTGTTGTCCACAAAGACTCCAAGATCTACCGTTTATTTTCCGGTCCCAATTCAAGGTGCAGACCGTCACCTATAAAGCCCTAAACGGTTTGGGACCCACCTACCTTCATGACCGTATCTCCTATCATAAACCTGCCTGATCCCTTCGATCGTCAGGGGAGGCTCTCCTGTCACCACTGCCGATATCTCAGGCCCGCCTTGTGGGAACAAGGGAGAGGGCCTTCTCTGCTGTGGCCCCCCGATTGTGGAACTCACTGCCCATTGAGATTAGGCAAGCCCCCACATCAGTAGCCTTTAAGAAAAACCTGAAAACATGGCTCTTCCGTTGTGCTTTTGGAGAGTAATTACTACATACATCTTCCCTGTTGCTCTCCTCCAATATCTATCCTCCAGATTGCACCACTATTTTATGACCCTGTTCTTTGTGGTTTTTATTCTTATTCCTTTTCTCACCCCAAGTTTTAACTTAGTGTTCATGTGGCCCGACCTTGTTTTTATTGTTCTTCTGATTTTGCGTTGTAATGTATATTATCATTTATTGTATTGTTCAATGTGTTATGATTTGTTGCTCTTTTTATATTCTGTCAAATTGTATTGTTCGGGGCATGTCCCCATGTAAGCCGCCCCGAGTCCCCGTTTGGGAGATGGTGGCGGGGTATACATAAAGTTTATTATTATTATTATTATTATTATTATTATTATTATTATTATTATTATTATCTTTCTCACATGGACTGTTGTTGAGCCAGGCATCATCCATCCTGTATCTGTGGGGGGGTTTTGGGCTTTTTTTTTTTTTTGCCTATGTGAAGTATCCTACATTTCTCCTTGTTGAAATTTCTTTTAGTTTTTGCCCAGCTCTCTAATCTATTAAGGTCATTTTGAATTCTGATCCTGTCCTCTGGAGTATTAGCTCTCCCTCCTAATTTGGCATCAGCAAACTTGATAAGCATGCCCTCTAAACCTTAATCTAAGTCATTAATAAGAACGTTGAACAGTACTAGACCTAGGAAAGAATCCTCTTTATGGCACCCCACTAGTCACTTCTTTCCTGGATGAAGAGGAACCATTGGTAAGCACCCTTTGGGTTCATTCACTCAACCAATTACAAATCCACCTAACATGTATTTTACTAAATGCCTGTGCAATGGGAGAAGAAATAATAAAAAAATGAATAAATAACAATGAGCAAGAGAAAGGTAACATACAGCTAAGACTATGGAGGACTAGATCAAAAAGTTTAGATTACGAATACTACATCTCAATTTTTCCATTTCCCAATGAATGTCAGGAACAATGAAAGTTTTTTTGCACTATGTCTTTGGGACACTGAGGAAAATTTTCACACAAAGACTGGAAATTGCACAGCTAAATGCAACTGCAGAAAAGAATATTTTTATAATGTTCTTATAAAAAATAAGTACTATGGAATGTATTTATAATGCCATAGTGCAAACTCTTCCACTAGAGCTGGTACACACCAGTGGCTACTTCACTTCCTCCCTTGGTTCTCTAACTCCTAGTTCAAGATTACAGCGAATATTCCACCTTAAGTCAGTTAAGTTGTAGCCTGCAATACTGTAATTGTTAGTGACAAACCTCTTAATCTCTACATGCCTGGCACTGAGTTCTCTCATCAAAATACCACATCCAAACGTAGTGCAATCTATAAAGAGGATGGTTGGAGAACTGATGACAGAATGCTATGTTTTAGGTCAACTTGACAGATCAATTCTGTGAAGCTGGCAACAATATTAAGCTCTGAGCCACAATATTGAAGGTACAGTCCTATCAGTCTGGAATTCTGAAGTTGTGATGAACTTCTTGTTTTTAATCTTGCCACTGCAAGCCTGGAGGTGCAGAGAGTTAAAAATGGCCACTGAGGACAGCTTCAGAGTCAAGACTCATTTGAATAGTATCTGGTCTTGAAATGGTGCTTGCATGTCCAAATATCTTACTTACTCTTCAGATACTGGAAAATGGAAGATAGTGGCCACTGGCATGAAAAGGCATTACTAGCATTGTAATCCAGTGTCTACATATGTACCTCCAAATCCCTTTTGTGAAGTAAGCAAGTGGATTTGATTATACATGATAAATGTGTATGTTCAAAACAACAAAGCTCAATGGGAAGGTAAAAACTGAAAGCAACATAGTAGCTGGAAAATTGGTAAATGCTTGCAACCAATGCAATAAGGAATCAGAAGCCATAGTCTGGGCATGTGTTGGAATATCCACATACTCTGGAGTTGCTATTTTGTGTCCTTAATCCCTTTCCCAATTATCGTGACCCTAAGGCAGACTTATCATGGAGTTTTCTCAGGAAGATTTGTTTGAGGGAGAGATGCAATTGTTTTACTCTTAAGCTGAAAGTATAACTTGCTCAAGGTCACCCAGTACAATTCCATGACAGAGTGGGGATTTGAACCCTAGTTTCCCAAAGCTCTAGTTCAACACAAAACTACTACATCAAGTTATAAGTTGGAAACAAGAAAACATACAAGAATAACAACAAGAAGAATCACAAGAGGGTAATAGAAATAAATCCCCTACTCTTCCCTTACTTGTCCCTATCTTCTTTTTTCAACCTCATCCTCTAATACCCAGTGTAGATATTTATAGATTGTGAGCCTCTGAGGGCAGGAACCTAGACTCCTAGTTTAAAAGGTGTCCTGAACAACAATAATACAGTAATAATGTTTTTTGCTTTAGAAGCCTTGGGTAATAACTTCATTCATTTAACCAGTCACCCATTCACTACAGATTTCTGGGCAATTTTAAAAATAAAATAAAATCACAAATCACAAGTTCCAATCAAACACAAATTAAGAGGCAGATAATGAGTCCACAATACGATCAAAACAAACCACTTTAAAACAAGGGTCTGGAGGGCTAAATAACAGAGATGAAGAGCCCTTTGTAAAAAGCATGGAAGAGATACAAAAGAATTACAAAAACGTCTCGTGGTTTCAATATATTCAAATTAAGGAATTCTATAAAAAAGATAGACAAGTAGGGTTCAATCAAGAAAGTGGCTTTTGGGACAAATTCCTGCAAGTGAAGGAGAAAAGTATAACTATCCTCTATAAAAAGTTATTAGATTGGGTTACCGAAAGAGAAGAAGTCACTAAATCAATGATACAATGGGCCAAAAATATAGGGAGGCCTATAAACATAGATGAATGGGAATCAATATGGAAAAAAAAATGAAATATACATACGCCTCAGATCTAAAGGAGAATTGGTTAAAAATAGTACACAGGTGGTACTTGACACCAAAAAAATTGAACTTAATGTATAAAAATGTTAGTAATAAATGTTGGAAATGCAAAGACCAAGTGGGCTCCTACCTACATATGTGGTGGAGCTGTAAAAAAAATGAAAAGTTTTGGAAAACAATACACTCAGAATGTAATAAGATTCTTAAACTAAAAATGATCTTTAAACCAGAACTCCTACTGTTAGGGTTGTATGACCCTGAAATTAAAATGGAGACAAATAAAGATAAACTTTTTACGTATTTCATAACGGCAGCGAGGATAATTTTGGCGAAACACTGGAAATTGGAAGAACCCCCCACAAAAGACCAATGGTTAAATAAAATTATAGAAATAAGAGATATGGACATTTTAACTTTTTGGATGAAGAGTAACTCCGGTAAGGCCATGAAAAGAACAAACTGGGAAGATTTCGACGAGTATCTCAAAAAAGAATATGATTGAAGAGAGAAGATGCCATATTGGAAGAGAAGAACGGAAGTCACCCAACCCCCCCCCCCCAAACTTTAGGCAACATTCCTTCCCCGGCCCCCCTCATCCTACCCTCCTTAATTTATTCCTACCCCTCTTTTCCCTCTTCCCCCCCTCTTTTTTTTGTTTTTCTTTTTCTCTTCTTGCCCCTCCCCCTAAACCTACCCACTTCCCTCCCTCAAAAACTTTCCCGCATAATCTTTTCCCTTAGTTTCTTCCCCCCTGGACCACTGTTATGTATAAGCAAAATTTCAATAAAAATTATTAAAAAAAAAAAAACAAGGGTCTGGAGGGCAAAACATTGCCATGAGAAAATATTTGGTGAACCCAAAGAATAAAATATATCAGAGAGCTAAACCACTATACCAGAACATACTGTAAAAGTTCAAAGGCATAAAAACAATGGCCAGGTTTGGAAGCCTGGCAATATAGGAAGATCCGTCTGGTGCCTAAAAAGCATAAAGGGGACAGCATGGGGTATTCCACAGGCTGGGTCTTTGAGGAAAAGATATTTTCACTCATATATACTCACAAAAGGGTCCCAATCGATCCATGGTTTATAAGACTATCAATAGGTACCAGCTATTATGGCAACATATCACTCCCAATATCATAGGCAGTATGCCTTGGGGTAATCATTAGTCAGAAATGACTTGAAGGCACAAAATAATACAAATAATCACAGCACCTCCTAGTATCAGTTGCTGGGGAACATTTGTCGAATTATGCTATTGTGCTCATGTCTTGCAGGTGGGCTTCACAGAGGCATCTGCTTGGTTTATTAGGGGCAGAATGCAGGACTAGTGAAAAACCACAGATATCGAATCCATGAATAAGGGGATCATATTGTATCTCCAGTGACTGGAGTAGAATGTCATCAACATACTAGTTACAGTCCCTGGACGATCTGACATAGCAAGTTGACAAAAAAAGGAGAAGAACTGTCACAGGGATGATCAGAAATAGGCCAACACCCGTTTCTAGAAATAGCCATTTAGGTGGGCCCACTAGAGGGCAGTGCTGCCCATACCCGGTTCATGCAGGCATCCAGATGGACACCACGTCCACAGCATCAAAGGTTACCGAGAGGTCCAATAGATCAGCAGAACTGCATCCTCACATCTCTCTTTCAGCAAAGCTTATATCACAGAGCAACAAAGACGGTAATGAAACACCAACAACAGTACTGTTACTGAAATTGATACAAAATATAAGTTTAGGGCAAAAGTTGCCAGAAGTTGCCTGATGACCACTGATTCCAACTTGCTCGGGAAAGGAAATTGACAGCTCTGGAGAAGATTTTTCAAGAACAGTTATGTTCTCATTTCCATTGTGTCTCATATGCAAGATCTATCAAGTGTAAGAGAAGTGAGGAAAGAACACTTTCCCAAATGGTAGCTTTGCTAGGGAACATGTCTGATATCAAGCTTTTCCATTGTTTAAGTAACTTATCATTAAAAAGGAGGGCTACATATGCACCTTGTTTTGCTGGTGGCATACATTATAAATAAGATGAGAAAGCAAAATGAAGTGCATAAGGGCAGTGTTGCCAGCCTTGAGCCCCCTTCCTAATTTATAATATCTGAAAGCTTCATGAGTTTTATGTGTTAAAAAGTCAGGAATTCAGATCAAATACACATACCTACATTTTTAAAAACATGCCCACCAGAATTGTCAAATGAATGGAGCTAGTGGGACAAGACCAAGGACAAGTACCCAGAAAACTAAAACAAATTAAATTCATGAATATTGAGCATGAATATGACAAGAGGCATCACTACTCAATGGTTGCCCTGCAGCTCACAATACACTTGCAAAGTAGCCCCAGGTCACTTGCCCCAAGTTCTGCAATAATGAGCTCTGGGCACAGCAAGTAAGGGAAGAACGAGGCTGTAAAGTCAGTCCTCAAACTGTTTCAAAAAGTCCAGCATGGTTCCCTGGAGATAAACAGTCACTTCAGTCCCACAACAGGAGTATATATGAGGATCCGGTTATCATATAATAGCCTTTCCCACTCCAATGAGTGCAGCTCTCTCTGCTTCATGATGCTGCCAGGGAAATACAATGTAGTGGAAAAAATAGATACACAAAAACTATGAACATGTCACTTGAGCTACAGACTCCTTGAAAACAGTCTCTGAGAGAGGAGAGGCTTTTGCTAACCACCCAATTCCTATCCACCCCAGCAACCTTTAAGTATAATCATCAAGGGAAAGGAAGGAGTGCTGCATTTTTCAAAACTAAACTTCCACACAACTATATATAGTAGACTGTTATCCCAGTTGTGCAGTGGGGCTTCTAAAACCCTATCTGTGGGAAGGATACAATCTTTCCACCATTCAACAATGACTTTCATGAAAGACGATAGTCTTTCTGTGATGAACACCACAAAGAATTTTGTTATAGACTTCGGCAACACAATTTTGATATACGTAACAAAATCACACTGAAATCTTTGGCCAACAGCTAAAATTCTATAGTAAACCCCCATCCTAGAGCCAGCAACCTCTTTAAACTCTTACTGTGATTTTCATTGAAATGATATCCTGCCTTTTTCACATTGTGGGATCCAAGGAGCCTCAAAGCATAAATGATGCTTCTGGATCGTTGTTTTGTTAAGTTGACATAAGTATATCCCATGTCTAAGGTATTGGGTGTGCAAACCTGTTTTAACTATTCTATATGATCCTTGCCCTAACTCTTTTCCAGAAAAAGTTTTGGACCTAAAACATTTTATATCACTTCTCTAAGTTGTACTGATTCTGGTATTATCAAGTCTCCAAGTCTCCAGGTAAAAAGCTGATGACTGTTGCTCTAATCTGAAGCAGAAATTGTATGTTTACCTGACAATCAGGGTAAGCACAAATATTTAGTTAGTAAAATGGCAGAACCCCTGAGCAAAAGATGAAGGCAGAACAATCAAAAGCATTCGGAAGAAGACATAGTTCAACAAAAAAGCTCCAAACTACTATATTTTGTTCCCTTTCCCACTTCTTACCTTACTTTCGAAAAGACAAGTGCAAATGTCATCACTTGTATAGCGAAAAGGGCACCATCAATACACAAGGGGGAAGCTTGTGCAACCTCCAAGGTTTGAAATTTTAAACAAACTCATAGAGTGTGGAAGGGGGGAAAAAGACCCCAGTGTGGACTGGTTAGAGTGAAACAAAATAATAAGTACTTGATTGGAGAAGGGAGGGATCGGCAAGAAGAATATTGTGGACAACATGGGCCATTTACTAAAACAGTTTATAGGAGCGTTGGACACTGTGAAATTTTGATGCATGAGAAATAAACATTGCACATACAAGAACTGAGGAAATTACACTGAGATGGACTAAATTGACCAAAAAAACAACCCACATCTGTCTGAACATTCTCATTGAGCGAACATGGTGCCAACATTCAAAAGAGCATGTTGGCTGGCTCCATTTCTTCTGGGTTTCCAGACGGCAGCTAAGACTGTATCACTTGGCCTTTCAACTTTAGGATTAAGTGCGACTATTCTGGCTGTTCTAATTCTGTGGATTTAAATAAATTTTAAGGGGTGGTTTTACTCTCTCTCTTGGAAACTTATTTCATGCGTTGAATGTTTCAAATATTGTTATTCATTGTTCATCATCACAGAGACCCTGGATGACTGAGGGGTGATACGCAAATGCTCAAACTGAATGAATAAATAAGTAAAATTATCCTGTTACTCAAATGATAATATGGTCCCTTTACTATTGCTAGGAGCAGATATTTAGAGTTTTATGGGTTGGAAATATCAGTGCAGCTAGAGCCAACATCTGCAGGCCAGACTTCATGGAAGAAAATTGTCCAATAGCTAGATCATTCACCTGTTGAACCTTGGCAAAGATGAATAGAGCAGTGGGTGGGAGGAAATCTGAAACCTGCGTGCCTTGCATTGTAATCATTTGTTCACAGCAAATGTACACACGGACAGATGATACTTGGCTTGGAAGCTGAATGTGCATTATCTCCTTTTTTCAACGCCTTGGAGCTATCACAGCAACAAAAAAAGACACGCTCTTTTTCTGGGGCTTGCAAAGGGCTGGAAGGGGGTTAGTGAAGAGATCATTAAATTATAATTTCTCTACACAATTGGGATGCGGATTTCCTACCAACAGGATTAATGCGAGCACAAAAATCCAGACTAAAGCCGCTCAGCGGAGAGGAGAGCAGTTTAGTGTCTAGTAAATTTGATTGCTGTGAAAACCCTGACACATCATAATAGCAAAATCCTATTTACTGCAGCAAGCAGGATGGATAATACTGGTTAATACCAGGTATAGTGCGTGCCACCAGCTCACAGCTTTACTGTACGTGTGCTCATCTTACTTGAAGGTTAATATTCCTTGACAGCCTATGCAATAAACCTACACCACAAATGAAGCTTCAATCCTACCTCCACAGAAAATCCCACATGATGGGGGGAGGCAAGAAAAATCATATGGATGTCATTTCCTCGATGTGCATCTCCATCCTCTTGGAATTTCAAAACAAACATGCTTTGTGAAGATAAGTCCAATCAGCCTGCACAATTTTTTCCTATCAAGAGGAGACAACCATCACTGTGTGTCTGATTTTTTTAATCATAGAAACAGCCAAACAAGATTGTGACTGGAAAAAAATCTTGCACTACTAAGAATGACATCACCACTCTAACATAATGAGATGGAACTTTCTCTAAAAGCAAAAGAAAAGTTAGGCTCTTGACTTGGACTGGGAACAGATGAACTTACATCTGTTCAGGAAATCCTGGGCTAACCTAACATACAACCTAACAAATGGGTCAGCTCCCAATTTGACTGGCCTGATCTCCTTGGAACCCGATGGAACACATTTAACTTAATTCAAACCATCCACATCAAACACGTGAGGAACTTTGGTAGATCTCAGAACTTTTGTTTTGGCAATCAACTGGCTCAGACAGCCCTAGCTGTGTTGTTCTATAGTTCCAAAGGACAACAATCACATCAACCTGGCGATGGCCTCTTGAAGACTAGCCACTGGCAGTCTCTCATCTTGGACCATCTTAGGCTCCTCTTAAAACCCAACAAAAGCGTAGGCTTTTAACACCAGTTAAAATAAATGTATCTTCAGGAAATGATAGAAAGTCAACAAGAAAGATGACAGACTGATTACCTTTGGCAGTCACAGGGGAAACCTTCTCATGCGTGAGAGACGCTGTCTCACATACAGATACAGGTGGGAAATAGAAAAGGACCCTCACAGACCATATGGTGCCTTTTACGCAAAGGGACCTACTTCTTTAAATATCTTAGTCCCTAGTGATTTGATGCTCCACAAAGAATCTTTGAAACTGGAAACTAGGGATTAGTCATTGGAAGTGAACCAATAGAGTAGTCATGTAGCCACAAGAATGGGCTACAGCGGAAGGGAAAAACAAGAGAGGTCTAAGGTGAACAAAGTTGATATGGTGGACATAGGTGAAGTAGGAAGTGGGGGGGGGGGAAACAATTGCACATGAATGTCAAAGCCGATATGCTAATACACACACACACATAAACAGCATTCCACTACTATGTGGTCACATCAAGTTATTACTATTTAGTGAGAAGATAATAAATTATGCCTTAACCTGCTTCCCACCATGGAAAAAAAAATCCTACAGTGCTCACAGTTGCTATCATTTTCATTTTAAACCAGATGTTCAAAACACTGAATATCGTGCTCCAACGTAATTGCAGTCTTATGTTTACTGTCTTCATCTTGTTTGGGACATAGGATACATGCATTTCACTCCGTGAAATCATAATTACACGCACATAAATTGCTCACTATGTTATGTATTTTCCATGCATAATGAGAGCTGATTTGAGGATGTTTATGCTAACAATGAGCACTTGCTATGTGTCATTCAGGCCTTATCACTTATTTTGGCCCACAGCTTAGCATTCATAAGGCTATTACAGGGCATCAGTAGCCCATCCTTGCCTTCTTTTCTACTACAACAATTCCAGATTTGCATGGTCTGGTTTCCAGTGATCCAAACAGCACTAATGCAGTTGATTCAGTGACTGGCAAACCCGAAGTCTGATTCAAATCCAGATCTCCCTCACCTACATCTAGGAGATGATCTGCCGAAAAACACTGACTCTAATTACACATGTTCTGGCATGTGCATTTGAATTGCAGATGATGTGTTTGTCTCAACTGTCTCTGCATAATTTTGAAACATGCCAGGCTACCGGATTGGTGGGTGGGAATACTTGATAATGACAGATTGCTGGTTCTCTTCAATTCTTAGCATCTGCACTTTGGAAATGAAGTAATGACGCAGCATAATGATGGAGTGTCTGGGCGAGTTTTGCTGAGGTCTCCCGCTGGAAGGAAAAGCGAGTGCTTCCATTCTAAGCGTCTTCATTATTTCAATCTATTTTCCCATTGATTTGCCATTTCCCATACAAGAATGGCAATTAGCCCACTATGGGCTTCGACTGCATTAGATCCAGGCTTTCATGCTGCCAGCTAGTAGGTTCTCATTCAACATTAAAGGAAGAAAAGCAAACCCGAACCACTCCATCTTCTGCTATTGTGGCTGGGGCTGAAAGCTCAGAGGGCTGCTCTGGTATCAATGTGAATCAGGAGAATTGGCTCATATTTTCTCCAGGTCTGAAGAAGAAAATGTCCCCTTTAGCCGTGATGAATGAATCTCTCTCTCTCTCCTGAAATCTAATGTGGGAAACTATTAAATAACAAGTTTCTAGCCTGAGCCGATATACTGTTTGGGGAGGTTATTCTTTAACTCCTTTGTTAAACTATTCTATCTTGCTTAGCTGCTCTGCAGTGCGCAGTAACTCACAACCTATATGCCATAGCTGACCTACAAATACCAGGAGCTGTTTGGGGAACGACTGTCTCCCTTTTGGCTTTTAAAATATCAAGGGGTTTGCTTTCTCCTCACCCGCCTCTTTCTTTTCTATTTTTGCACATAAACAATATTTATGGATGACTCTTGGAGAACAGACTTGTTTATGTTTTAGTAGCACACCTGTCATGGAGGCATACTCGCCCTGCCTGGTATTAATCCTCAACAAAGGGTTAGTGCATCTTCACTCAGGCCTCTGAAATATTTTTCAAAGTGACAGCCGTCATCTGGCAGTGAATATGTATAATAACTCTGCTCTCGAAGGAGCGCACAGTGCTGACACTAATCTGTGCTGTTGTTATCTCCCTTTATTATCAATGACTGCGGAAGTGTTTCTGCTGCAGGGAGAAACGTGAATGTGAAACTGTTAATTGAAAAAAGGCTAATGAAAAGATCCAATTAATTATACAGAGGTGCGTTGACACTTAGTGGTATAATATATATAAATGCCACCTAACATAAACTGGTTTAGGATTAAATTAGTGTTTTATTTCAACTTCTGCCTATATGTTCAGGGCTTGTTTTACACTTTGAAAGACATCTGAGCTTAAGCCTCACTCAAACACCCAGCTGTTCCTCAGTGATCCTGAAAATGTACTTTGTCCACAAGGCACTGATTTATGGCCATGTCACATATTCTGTCTTCATTTTCTTCAAATATTGGCCACGTTATAGTCTATGGAGGATCTGCTGAGAATTTATTGATTTTATTAAGGGTGGAACCTCCATGTTGAGGAGCAGTCAAGACCACATTGTGAAATCCCTGGTGCAATTTCAATTAGTGCAAGAGGAGAGGCCATAGCTATGTAGCACAATGTATGCTTGCCGTGAGAAAAGTCTCAAAGGGAATCTGAGGTATTCCTAGAGTAAGAGGATCTTCATCAGCAAGTCTAGAGATTTCGGCACAAGACCATGGAGAGCCAATGTCAGTCCCAGTAAGCAATCTACAATTAGAGGGAGCAATAATTTCACTCTCTATAAGGAAAGGTTCATATCTTCCACCTGAATAGGCTGTTGGATTTTATTCTTCAGGGGACAAAACTATTGTTCCTTTTGCTCCAATCTCCCTTAATACAAGCAATTGCCTTCTGCACTGCAAATGATCTACTATGATCACTGTAAACCTTTGTTAAAATTCCTATGAAGTATCACAGGGATATTAAGATTCTACCCTGCCTTCTCTCAGCAACACATTTCATTTCTCTCTCTCAGTTCTCCAGGGTGATTGTTGTTTCCCTTTTTTCTTTTTCTGAGAATTCCTGCTATCAAGCCTACAGAGGAATTCTATGAAACCCAAGAACTGTTAGCCTGTCTGATGAATTTTAGCTGGTTTTAATGAAATGCCGTACACTGATGTTCGTGATTACCGCTGATAGCAAGCAAAAAAAGGAAAAGCAATAGCTCCCCAGTGACAGACACCTTGAGTTCTTTGAAGCAAAAAGGCCAAAGTTTAACAAAATGCTAAGAAATCAAAATCTACAAGTCTCATCAGACACACTCTTTAAGACATTTTGAGTATTCTCAGGGCCGAACTGCCCATGCGTCAAATCTGAACAGCCAGGCCATGGCCGGATCACAGCTGTGGGGCTCTGGCTGAATATTAAGAAGACAAAAGACTACTAAAGAATTTCTGAGAAGGAATCCATCTTTTAAATAGGTTGCATGGTCCTCATGGGCTTGCCGTAAGTTGACATACCACTTGAAGGCTCATACACATAAACGTGGCCCTAGTATACTTTCTAACATTTAAAAAACCATTTCCCTCAGAACTTTAGGTCACTTCTGGATTTGTTTTTCTGGAGAGAAATACATGGCATTCCAAGAGGGTCCTAGAGGGAGATAAAACTGAAATGTTGACCCCTGACCCTATTTATTTATTTATTTACTTATTTACTTCATAAGGACTAAAGGCAGTGAACAATCCCAGTGACCTAGGATGTCAAATGTTGTATTTCAATAACAAACATGAAAAATATGAAAATTGTGATAGTACACTAGTTTTTCTATTTGCAACTCTCTCCTCCACCTACTCTGCACATTTGGTTTTCGCTACTTACTTGGATGATGCTGGTACGTGCTATTCAGTCAGGATCATTTCATGGTAATCCTGTAACTGAAAGGTCTCCAAGAGACCCTGTCATTAAAAGCCTAGTTTAGGTCTTCCAAGTTCAGAGTCAGTCTTCCTCTTTTTCTACTATCTTTAACTTCATCTTTATCACTTCATGATACATCCAAAGCATGAAAGCTTCAGTATAGTCATTTTGGCTTCTGGGGAGAGTTCAAGGCTTGACTTGGTTTTGGTTTCCTTTATTTGCCTTTTTGCTGGTCCATGGTATTCAGAGAACTCTCCTCCAGACTACACTTCAAATGAGTTGATTATTTTCCAATCAGGTTTTCTGACTGTACACTATTCACATTCCTACATGGTAAATCAAAATATTGTGGCATACTCCGATGTTGTTATTTAATGATACATCTTTTTTTACTGGAGAATTTTCTAGTTCCTTTACAGTTGTCCACCAAATTGTAGTCGTCTTCTGATTTCTTGACCACAGTCTCCATTATGATTTATTATTAAACCTATGTATAGAAAACCTTTAACTATTTTGATATCATCATAATGAATACTTAAATTATGTAATCCTTGTGGAGTCATTATTTTAGTTTTCTTAATATTCAGCTGTAAGCCTAACTGATAGTCTCTTCTTTCAAATAAAAGTTCCTCAAGTTGCCTTACAAAATACTGCAATGCCACACACAAGAAAGATGTGGACTCAGAGGCACATACAAATAACTTCTCTCCACCCCATGTTCACCCAAATAAGCAGACTTTTAAGCCCCCACCAGACAGATAAGAATCAGAGTATGCTTTCCAACATTTTTATATTCCCAGGACAACTGGCTGACAGAGCAGTGTTCTTTCTGGCAAAGATGGATGGAAACAAATTGTCTGCAGCTGCTCCTTTTCTGGTCCATCAACAGGGCCAGGCTGGTTTCTCCCTTGCTGCAATATTCCTTCTTGGAAAAGGAGACCGCAACCACGCAGTAGCCCTTGGCTTCCCATCCAGGGGCAGAGGCCAGAAAACATTTCCTATCAGCTCTGCACGTTGAAGAGGAACCTCAGCCAAAAACTAAGTGCCTAACAGGAATTAACAGCAAACCCCTTCATTAAAAGAGAATAAACGTTCTCACCCTCTCTTCCAGTCGAGCCAGCTGCTCTTTGTAGTAAGCATCATGCTTCTTCAACTCTCTGTCTTTCTCTTCCAGCTGCTTGGCCTAAAAAAAGCATCACAGAAAGCACACAAAAAGAGAAGACCGGATCAAGAAAAAGCAAAACTCGAGCAATGCAAAAGTCTGGTACAAACTATGCCTATTGACTCTTATGTAGAAATTGGAGGAGCCTGCAGCCAGTATGTTTTTGCCAAGACAGTATATTAATAAGATCATGATTGGTACATTCAGAAAGTTAAGCGTTGACCCATTGTGTTTTCCTGTTTGCTTAACAGCTGTGACCCAGTTCATCCAAAATGGATCTGGGAAGTGTCACAAGACAGAGCTAAACAAATAGCATAGGAAGGAATTCCTCAGCAAGAGACTGAAAATGATGGATGTCCAGGCCACCAATGAGGTTAACACAATGGAAGAAAATGTCTGGAATAAACATTTAGAAAAACAACAAAGAAGTTTGGGTGAGTATGTAATCCAATAAACACTTCATATCAGATTTCTGAAATATCTAATATCTTAATTCTACACACCTTCAAGAAAGATTATTAAAAACCCATGGTACGAGGGAGTTGAACTGGATGGTTCTTGTGGTCTCTTCTAACTCTATGATTCTATTACTTTGGATGTGCAATACAGAAGTGTCTCTGCAGATCCACATTGCTCAGGCTAGGAAAGTAAGCAGTTTTTTGGACCTACTGAAAACATTGCCAGCCTACTGCATGCTGTCATCTCCATGTCTAGTGCTGTTGTGCAGTTGAGATCAAGCCAGTTCATCCTGTTTCCAAGCTGCCATAGTGATACAAGAGTAAACAGCATCCTCATCCAAACCTCAACATAGCATCAACAAGGATGCTGAAAATCCAAAGTTGGATGTACTTATACCCACCACGGAGCTGCAATTATTTCTCAGCAGTCACTGAAGTAAGAAGCTATAGAACTGCTTAAGATTGAACCATAAGTCTGCTTAGAATGACAGCAAGAAATCTTTGCAAGTATACAAAGAATGTGCATGTCCCTAAAATTTTCTCCTTCTAAATATACACATTACCTCCAAGAAAACTGCCAACCATTATCAAATTAGTTCTGGGAAGCTTCAGCATTGTGGTGTAAGTGTCAGGGAGACAGTCCCACACATCCTCAGCTAAAGCATTAGACTTTCATCTTTGAATAACATTTTGCCTGAAAAAAGATTCTCCCACTGCTGATCAAAGAAGCAATTTTATTCCTTCTCTGTCCAGAACAGGCTACAAGAGAGAAATGAAGCCTGCAAAGAATCATCCTTGAAAGTAAAATAGGTATCAGGGGATCAGAAAGAAGAGACACAGCTTTTCACCTGTAAATCGTCATTAAAATTTCATTCAAAACTGGTGTGTGTGTGGTTGTGTGTGGAGGAATCAATGCCTTTCACTTGCCAAACTTCAGTGCTCTTGTTTCATATACTTACTTAAACAATGGTGGAACTGTGATTAATGAAATATATTTATTCACATTCTTTACACTAATTCATTTTATACCCATCCATGTGCCTGTTAATTGTGCTATTCAAATAATAAAAATAATACAATACAAGGGTTTTTTTTCTTAAGGACTGCAGCTAAAACAGTTTGAAAGGTTTGTATGACAAAGAAAGAGTCTACCACTGGAAGGTTTTATCTTCTCTATTTCCCATGTAGGTTTGGTAGTATGCAAAAATGAGAAATTATCAAATCCCCCTTCTTATTTACACAGAAAAGCTTCCTTTAACTCTAGAAGATAGCTTTGATCTTTTCCAGAGATTAAATGAGCAGGTAACATGAGTAAGTTCAAATAATTTTAATATTAATCAGAGAATTCTCTGAGAATTGTTATATTTTAAACCAATGGTTTACATTTCACTGTTTCCCTTTCTGATTTGAATTGTTTTGATTTATGACATTCCAACATGTTGCGAACTAGCAATAATCAATTTGCCATCAACAATATCATTGGTGGCTTCTATAAAACAAGCTGCTGATATACACCGGGCCCCAATTTCATTTAATTAGCTTCCATAGTGAACTCTGACACTAGCCTATAGTTCTGGCAACACCATACAGGAAGCTAAGGAAGAATAAAATGTACCATTCTCACTACTATTCTACTGAGTCACATTGCCAACGAGTGGTCAAGTAACTCACAAGAATCCTGACCTTCTACTTGACTTGCATAGACAGCAGCTGAGGAGTTCTTCCAAAGTTCAGACTTTATAGTATTCTCAAATTATGGAAGAACCCTCTTTAAGGGAAAGATATTTTCTAAGAAAAGTAACAAGACCTTCTCAATCCACATGTACCTTCCATCTGTGGCAAAAGAAACCATTTCTGAACTCATATGAAGGACTTCTCAGCTTCAAGACATTAACATTCCTACACATTTCACATAATTGAACCTGCAACATTCTACTTTTTCCTTCATTTCTTTTTCACTATAAAAATCTCTCCGCTGCTTTGTGTCGTATCTAATAAGGAACTACTCACCTATGGAGAAACATCAACGGTTTGCCTCACCTTGTTCTAGAGAACCAAGGAATCAAATCTATAAATTGTACACTTCTATGCTTAGCTATAAGCTCTCCATATTTTGTTTAGAGGTACTGTACTCAAGGATTTTAGCTTTAATACTTGTGAGAAGGCTATAAAATCTTGCTTATTTGTTTGTGGAGTTGCAACATCTGAAAATCTTCACACTATCGAAAGGACATTAATAGAACAATTTTTCTTGCTTTGCTACTACTATCTCAACACAACGACAAACAAACCCCCAGCTTTGGGGCAAACCATTATGACTACTCACAGCTTTTGTGTCACATTATGCATAATTCACTCACTTCATTGCAACTTTTAACTATTTGGCTTACCTTAATTTCCAACTCCTGAAAGCATGAAAATTCAAAAACAGAGCCATAAATGTGTGAAAGAAAAAGCATGTAAACAGAACCATATAATGTGCAGGGCACACACAAAATCTTACAGTTTGATTTATTTTTCTAGCAGAGTGAGTAACAAGGCAAAGGCTGTGGCTTCTATACAAAAATCAATAGACAATGTTCTAGAATTTTTGAATGTACAAAAGGTCAGAGTAATTAATCTTGCTATCTGGGGCTGATGATGCAATTAGTAAACCAACAAAGGTGTAGCAAAATGAAAATTAGATAACAGGGAAGTATTTCAAATTCAGTCCAAAACAGGGCATGTTTTGCCATTAATTCTGTCAATTTGTTTCTATCTTCAATTATCTTTAAGATCACCTCAAGAACCTCCATAAATTTACAGACATGTTCCTTTAGATAAATCCATCAAAATCTTATTTATAACAATATTCCTAACCTACAATTTCCTATTCAGAGTGCCTAAACAGGTCACAAACAGGTCTTAGCAAAAACAGGTCACAAACATACAATAATTCACTCAAATAATTCAAAACAGCAAGAGATAACAAAAGGCTGTTGGGGAGAAACACATCTACAAGATGGCAATGAAACATGAACCAGGAGGCAAAAAAAATCATCTTTAGAGTAAAGTATGCCAAAAATAAGCTCCTTTGTAAAACTCCACCAATCATGGGAACTTCCAATGTTAAAGGTAGTATATACCAGTGAAGACCTGATCCACAGAACAGTCCACAATCGTCTTGCATTCCCAGGATATTGACAAACTAAAATCCCACTCAAACATTTGCAAATCAGGTTTGCTAATTGCATCCTTCATACTTGGTTAATAGACATTAGTTTCTTGGACATTCCACAGGTATATGCTCCACTTGCTTTACCACCATCAGATCATCTGAAGATGTCAGGCACAGATGCAGGCAAAAAGTCATGAGAAAATGCTGCTAGAACACACGCCATCAGAAACACAGCCCGGAAACCACACAACACCCCAGTGATTCCAGCTGTGAAAGCCTTTGACAAGACAATCTGAAATGTGTCCAGAGGAGGTGAAAGGTCTGGAAACCATGCCTTATGAGCAGCTTAGGTGGTAGAACATGCAGATCAAGAATAGGTCTCTTCATCCACCTAAGAACCCACCCCCAAGACCCCACAAATGGAAGACCATCATCCTCGAACTACGAGGGATCGCCTAAGTAAGTAAGTAAGTAGGCAGGTGGTCAAGTATATTTAGCCTGGAGAAGAAAAAATTAAAAAGTGACAGGACAGCCATGTTTAAATATTTGAAAGGACCCCATATGCAATATGGAGCCAGTATGTTTTCTGCTGCTCAAGGGGGTTGGTCTGGGTGGTCCTTTGGTCTCTTCCAATTCTATGATTCTACCTGTAGGTCTCCAAATGACGTGTGTCTAGCTGCAAATAGGAACAAAATAGTGAACTAGGTAGGCATTTCTGTTCTCTTAACTCAGCAGAGCTCTTAAGGGTTGTATGTATTTATATTCTCCTCTTCTTCAACCAAAGTCCAGAGTCTGTAACTTTCACATGGTCCTTAATATTCTACAGTGACTGGGAAAGAAAGGTGATGTCTACTGTTTTGATTCAAGATGTGAAAGGTAATAATTATCTAATACAGTGGTTCTCAACCTGTGGGTCCCCAGGTGTTTTGGCCTACAACTGCCAGAAACCCCAGCCAGTTTACCAGCTGTTAGGCTCTCTGGGAGTTGAAGGCCAAAACATCTGGGGACCCACAGGTTGAGAACCACTGCTATAATACATACATGTGTTAGGTACATACTGTGTACATCTGGGCATAATAAACCTCACTGTATATGTCTCAAATTGTAAGATATATACATTAAGCTGTGTACAACATAGTATCTTAGTGCATTCATTCTCAAACTCTGGACCTCCAGATGTTTTGTACTTCAAACCCTCAATCAGGGGGTCATGCTTGTTTGGTCTCCTGGAAGCTAATGTGAAGACTATCTGGAGAACCACTGCCTTAGTGTTCTTGTGCATGCCTATGTAGTAGAGTCAAAATACATTTCTTACTTCACTTGATTTTAACATAAAGAGTTCTGGAGTAGACAAAAGAATACAGAAGAAGTGCAACTTTTAACAACTCTAACACAAAGAATAACTTTAAAAGGTACTGTATTCTCCACTCCCACTCAAAATTTCTGGTACCAGCCCAAAAGGAGTAGAACAGCCATGAGAAGATCAAAATGATCCCTATTAAATGCATATAATCCCTATATTAAAAGCATATAAAATTTCAGATCTCATATGTTTCTATCAATGTAGAGCTCCGGTCTTTCCCCAAGCAAGAGTTCAGTTAGTCAACAGAGTGGAAATTGACAGAAAAAAAATGTCTCAAAGCACTTTGAAATCAAACATTTACCATTGAGGAGTATTTTTAAATGCACAGGGAAAGAAAGAAGTTCAGAAATGCATAGCAAGTGACTAGGGGAGGCTGCGAGGGACTTAATCACAAACAAATTCTCCTGGCTGACTTCAACAGATCAATTAAAAGCAATTGCCTGGACCTTACCAAAGGAAAACAAAAGCAGGAAATTAACAGACTCACTGCTGCGGAACAAGCAAAGGAGAGAAAATTAAAGGACTGCACAATTCCGGGAAGCAGACACATATACACAGAGATCACAGTGTTATGTCTTTAAATGTAAGACACATCGTTGGTTTCCCCATGATGGGGGTTCCATCTTCACTTGATTAGTTGCTCTATACTTCTGTGAATTGAGCCCACTAAAAAGCATTTGTTCTCTCAGTCCATCACCATCATCATCATTATTACGTCGTCATTGTCATCATCATCCAAGTTGGCCAATTTACAAATGCAAGTTATCCCTCAATGCTTTGGGGTTCAACTAATGAACAAATCAGTATGAACCAATTCTTAAATCACACTCTTTCTTCCCATCAGACACACAGGCTGCTCCACACTGGACTATCACACATCCAAATAGAGATGCTAGATCATCTCACTGAGCACTGAAGACGATCAAGGCATTTGGAGTTCTTGGACTATATTATACAGCATAACATAGATCCAGGATGCTTAGATTATGGAGTGTGACAGTAATGGTTTTCATAGAATGTGGAATCCTCATTCAAAAGGAAGAATTGGACCATACCAGCTTTGGCCCTTGCAATTCTATGAGTGTGTGTGCATGTTTGTTTGTGCACAGACAAACACACACCATTATCGAATGAGATGTAACTATACAATAGCAGCCAGGAGATGCTGCTAAATAATGATAATGAATTTGTGATGCATATTCTGGTACAATGGCTAAAGGGAAATAATGAGATGCTTTAGGAGAGAGTCTCTACAAGAGACTTCAGGCTCCCTGAATAGAGCTTGTCTAATGCTTCAGAACTAGAGAAACAAAAGGAGTGTAAGCATTACACACACCATGATGCAGAAAACGTACATTTCCTTTGGTGACAGATAACTTTTCCATGAGTAAAATTTACAATATTTTATGTGCACATTTAATTAGTACTTCTAATAGAAAAAAGGAATGAGAACAAGCACCAATTGTAAACCCGCAATTTTGTACGTATCATTTAAGCACAAGAATATACGGAAAAGCTCCTTGAACTGAGGTTCACTCGACCCATGATGTGGTTCAGGTGCAGCACATGGGTTGGAGTACCTAGAAGATCACAAACTGATATGAAGTGGTGATGGGGAGAATGGGGGCCCACCAGATAGTTACTTCAGTTTCCTTTTGAACATTGTGGCACAATTTTTATTTACAAAATACTTTCTAGCATCTAACACTCTGCCTTGCAGCACAGCAGGACAGAAAAAGCCTCTCAGCAGTGTGTTTTATCCCATTGCTACCATAACTAATACCAGAGAAAGGAGTAGGAGAGACAACTGAGTTGGAGATATCAAGTTGGAGAATAGAGAGGGGATGGACTAGAAGACAGAGGAGTAAGTGGGGAATTATTCTCTGACTCAAATGAGAGTCTAAGCTGGGGAAGAAATGAAGAGATCGCTGTACATGGCACTTTACAAGGGAAAGAACATCCAAACAGCTCCTGCTCTCAGGCTTTCAGTCTAATTAAGATGTAACACAAAGGGAAAGGGGGATGGCCGCGGGGAAGGAGATCACATCCAGGTGATACGGTCTCTTCTTCTCTCCTTCCAAAGCCAGGACAGTAGAAGTCCAGTTGAACAGAGGGCCTTTCTTCTGGGTCCAAGCATGACAGAGCTGTGCCTGTCTCTTCTTCTCTCCCTATGAGGCCAGAGTAGTGATGGTTAGGATGGATGGATGGCTTTTCAACTGACCCTGGGCCTAAGAATGATGGGTCTGTGCTTGCCTTTTCTTTTTTACCTCTGAAGCCAGGGCAGTGGCAGTTGGGATGGATGGAGGGCACCTCAACTGTTACTGAGCCTAGACATGGTGGAACTGTATGTACCTGCTTCTTCTTCTCTCTCTGAGGCCAGGACAATGGTAGTTGGGATGGATGGCAGTTGAGGGGATTTCAATAGACTCCTACTCTGTAGGCAACCCAAATAAACTTGGTTTGTAACACTCCTAATGACATAGAGCTATTTTAAGGAATGGGGCCACAGGTTAGACAATCATATTTGGGGAAGTGAGCTCAAGCCCACCTAACACAGATGCCTTGGGACCCCTGTCAGAGTCAGATCTGTACTGAAATCTCTTGGTTAACATTGTTTTCAGACATTATTTTCATTTATCTTCTTTTCAATATCATGACATTGAACCTAAGATTAGAATGATGAGCGACCTAAGATGTAAACTCCTTCCTTGGAAGTTTTTAAACAGGTTGAATGGCCATCTGTCAGGGGTACTTTGATTGTACTTTTCCTGCATGGCAGGGGGTGGGACTAGATGGCCCATGTGGTCTCTTCCAACTCTATGATTCTATGATTCTATGGTTATTCCATGATTCTTAGTCGCTAAGATGTACCTGGATTGCCATTTGATACATTTCTTTTGAAGTTCTCATCTTTGCCAGACCTTTTCAAAAGTCTTTTATCATGATATGCCAAGACTACTTCTTGCTAACAGCTTGATATATTCTTTCTTTGAGATGATTTGATTGCCACTCACCTATTACTGCCCAGAGAGAATCAAGGACAAAACTCTGATCTATGCAGCTTGATGGCTGCCATTCAGAATAGGACTCTAAACCTGATGCTGTGGGTGGGGGGGGGGGGGGGTGCCACACAGCATCCTCACAATACATATCTACTAGTAAGGTCAACACTGAACTGTATGTGGCCCCAGAACTGACCTTCAAGGTTCTGATTACAATGCCTGATTTACCCTCAGCTTCGTTAGGGGCATCTGTTTCAGATATGACCCCCCCCCCCCAGGCATTTCTAAGCCCTGTGTTTTTATGAGAACTACTTTGAAAAAGAAGCAATGAACCTTGTACAATTTCTCATTTACAAATAAAGTGCAACATTCAGCTAATTGAATACATTGCTCCTGTTAATTATTTTGTTATGGCTAATTGATATTCACCGAGATCATGTTCTGCAGCCCCATAAATATATTACCTTGCCAGGGGTTTATATCAGCAGCGGGCTCCCTGCCCGTGGCATGTTTATGCGCCTTCCTATATAAATGCTACGACGGCTTCTGTGTTATATATGAAACACGCACACACACACACATATATATGGTTTGCTTTGCATTATTTGCAAAATACAAATGTCACTGGCTACTTGTGGAAACTGCAGCGTGAATAATTTATGCACTTGGCAATTCTTGCAATTGCTCTCGCACTACAGAAAAGCATTACTTCTTGGTTGTCACAGAATCTCTTTTGCTGTGTAGAGATTAATTTCTTCATGTCCCTGACAGACCTAGTACAGCACTGTGGCCAAGAGACGGTGCTATGAACCAGGAAGTACCCAGTTATAAGCTTGTCTCCACAGCAGAGCACATACTGTGTACACTGAAGTGGTATGGGGTTCAATCCTCACATTTCTGCTTGAAAGGATCACAGACAGGAGTGCTGGGAAAGAACCTAAGCAAGCTTTGGGGCAGAAAAAAAATGGTCTTATTGATACAAGGCAATTTGGTATTACCTAGTCCAGTGCTGGATGGACTTCATTCTTGCAGGAGCTACTTAGATCATTAACAAAACCCAGATGTGTGACGAATGGAGCCTAACACAAAAGATCAATATTGAGAATGATAGAATTCTGAGCCCTGGAATGAATAGTAAAACTGTCTTTCCAACAAATGCCATCTGTCTTTCACCATAAGTGGACAATTGACTTGAACACATACATACTTCTGTTGTTTTATAAAAATATACTTATTTACTTTGTTTTAAACTCCACCCTAGCTTCCTCATTGAGGGACTCAGAGCAACTCAAAATATACCTTCAAGATTGTTTTTATGCTTTTATAATTTTATGTTGTTTTAAACTGCTGTTTGATTATCCTGTTTTATGTAATGATGTATGTGTTTTAAATGGACTATTTTATGATGTTATGATGTTGATTGCTCCGAGTCCCCTCTGGGAGATGGAGGCAGAATACAAAAATAAAATTGTTGTTGTTGTTATTATTATTATTAAGTAGTCAAAATTAATACAACTTGCCTATCAATGTTGAGAGCCTTCGCTCCTCCATCTTAAAAACGCACCTATTGTGTCACTGGAATAAACTGATTTCAAACCCTAGAGAACTGATGAAGCATAAAATGATAGAGGGGAAAGTGTACGTATTTCATGTAGCCTTTAAACATCAGGCCGATTTTGGTCCCAAGTGTGGTGAAACATTTAAAATGTAAAAGGACAGATACATCATAATTTATTAAGCATTTAACAAACTCCCAGAAAATAGTTTTTAAAGCCTAATTAATAAGCAGCCATTTGACAAAAATCGATCACTATCTTTACCATATTTTTACAACCTGGAAGAACTGATAATTCATTTGGTGCTTCCTAGGCCACTTCCATTATGTTTCCCAAAGGGGAGAAAAATGGTGCCATGGTTCAAATAAAAAATGGGGGGGGGGGGACTTTATTCAAACAGCCGACAATTGATGTGCCTCATGTTTGTAAAGAAAGCAAATATTTGTCCATCAAGACTTACTCAACAAGATTACTTGATGAAATGCTAAGTAAAGAAACAAGGGCTTTTTGCACTGAATAAAGCAAACGGTCATAAGAAGAATCTACAGGCCTTGAGGCGCTGTATTGTGCTTCAAAGGGAAGGTTAACGTTAAAGAGAAGGGTAAAGACAGCAGCTGTTAAAGCACAGGACACGCCTAGCATGAGGAATACAAAGTTCCAGGAGGAAGTCTGCTGTTAGGTAAGTAAGTAAGTAAGTAAATAAGTACTGCTGTTAGGACTGTTTCAAACAAGATCAGTAAGTGCCATGAAGGATCTTACATGACACTCTCATTTTAGAAGCACAAAGTTGGGAGAAAAAACAGGTGGGAGTGGAGTTGGGGAAATGGACTCAACCATGGTTTACTGTGCAGAAACAACCAAATTTGAACCCACCTAGTCTGTCTGCAAAGATCTTCTCATAGGCTTTTTGATGTGGACAAGTAAGGGGCAAACAAGGAAGACAACCTGCCTTATTGTTCATCTTGGCTGGTCGTCCAGAGAGGAGATGCAATTTGATCTCAAATACAACAAATTATTAGTGCATCTATCAGGGAGGGAAACTTTCCATCCTGTTTAAAAGAAGCAGTAGTTAGAGCACTGCTGAAAAGTCCTCCCTGGATCCCCTAGACCTTAATAATTACAGTCCAGTGTCCAATCTTCCTTTTTTTGGCAAGGTGATTGAGAAGGTAGTTGACCTCCAACTCCAGATGGTCTTGGATGACGCACACTTTCATTTCAAACCGGCTTCAGAACGGGATACGGAGTTGAGACTGCCATGGTTGCCTTAGTGGATCAATACAGACATGGGGTTTGTGTCCCTGTTGGTGCTTCTAGACCTCTTAGCGGCCGTTGATAGCATCAACCATGGTATCCTTATGGAACACCTGGAGGGGCTGGGAATCAGAGGTACTGTGCTGCAGGCAACTTCCAGATGGTGGTGCTTGGGGATAGCTGCTCTTCAAAAAAGCAGCTGTTATGTGGTATCCCACAAGGTGCTATTCTATCCCCAATACTCTTTTAATATTTACATGAAACCACTGGGAGAGATCATCCATAGGCATGGGGCGGGTGTTATCAGTATGCTGATGACACCCAAATGTATTTATTTATCGATGCCTTCCAAAACAGCTTCAGCTAAGGTTATCATGTCTCCTTTGAAAGAATGCCTGGAGCAGGTAATGGGATGGATGAGGAAAAACAAATTGGAACTGAATCCAGACAAAACAGAGGTGCTTGCCATCGAGGATTCTCATCTGGGGATGGAGGTGTGTCAACCAGTTCTAGATGAGGTTACACTCCCCCTGAAAGACTGTTTTGTAGCTTGGGATTCTCCTGGATCCGTTTCTCCAAATGTCAGCCCAGGGAGATGTGACGGCCAGGAGTGCTTAATATCAGCTTCAGCTGATATGTCAGCTGCACCCCTTCCTAGATTTGGAGGACCTGAAGATGGTAGTGCATCCACTGGTAACCTCAAGGTTGGACTTCTGCAATGCGCTTTACATTGGGTTACCCTTGTACCAAGTTTGGAAACTCCAGCTGGTTCAAAATACAGTAGCCAGATTGGTTACAGGAACATCTAAGAGTGAGCATATCACACCTATCCTAAAGTCACTCCACTGGCTGCCATTACTGGGAAAAGTACAAGGTGTTGGTTTTGTCCCTTAAAACCCTATGTGGTTTGGATCCAGGTTACCTAAAGGATCGCCTTCTCCCATACAATCCGTCCTGCACACTTGGGTATTCTGGAGGGCGTCTGCTCCAACCAGCCAAAACCCGACTGCCAACCACCAACCAGAGAACCTTTTCATTGGCCGGCCCATAACTATGGAACAACTTACCAGAAGAACTCTGACAGCTAAATGAGCTGTTGTAATTTTGAAGCCATGTAAAGACCAATCTCTTCTGGCAGGCCTACCCAGACAGTCTTTAAACATGAATTTTAAATGTGTGTCTGTTGTTTATTCTCCATGTTATGTATTTTAATGTGTATTTTATAGAGATACATTTTGGTGTGTAACTTTTATAGAGGTACGTTTTAATATGTGTTTTAGTAGTGTTTTTGCTGTGCTTCTTATGTGTTTTAATCGTCCTGTAACCCGCTTCGAGCCATGAGGGGCAAGTAAAAAATGTTGTTGTTGTTGTTGCCCAGAAATCAACACTACTTCCTATTACAGCTAATCCATAAAGAAAGGGGAAAACACACCATGTTTTATGGGTGCCAGAGGAACTGCTAAAACATAAACAAGTAACTTTTAATATGCAGGGGTTGTTGTACAGGTTCATGATTTCCAAAGCACAACTAACCCTACCCTCTCCTTTGAATAACTTTGGAATCAAATCTGAGACCCTCTGGGGAGAGAAGGCAGTCTAGAAATAAAGTTCTTGTTGTTCTTGTTATTGTTGTTGTTATTATTATCTAAAATGGCAACTGTTTGGCTTTGTTCGACCAATGTTGTGCATTTTTGTTGTTTTTATTATTCTTAATGGACCACCCAGTGGATTCTAATGTGCTCTTTAAAATGTTTAGAAATGAGCAGCAAGTGTAGAATTTGAATCCCCTCTCCAGAGTCATAGTCCAGAGCTCATACTTTCAAATGTTCTTTAATTCTTTTGCACAAGATGGTTCCCAAGACTATAATAAAAAAGCAAACACAAAAATTTAATCTGTAAATATGAAGTCTGCTCATTCTTATGTGTACCAAAAGTCTGATCCAGTATGAAGCAGATTTTGTTATTCTACAACTGATGAATTACTATGCGCTTTTCATCTTAGACCTGTTTCTGTCCTTCTTAAGAGATAGCTATGCATTTAGAAAAAATATCAAGTTTTTGCTTTGGCAATTTCACCCCTATTAGAACTGTAACTTGGGGGGAGGGAGAGATATCTGATGATTTATAAATATTAAATAGATTTTAAATTTTAAAATAGATATTAGAGGGTGCTGAGAATCGACCAGTGAAATTATTTAATGCAATCTAATACTGCAAAGAGCAATCGCTTGGAGGCATTCTCCTTGACCTTAGCATCACAATGGGGATACCTGCTATGTTGATTTCATTGCATTTTCCACAAGTTCAGAAAATAGGAGGGAAATTATCCACAACACCAGAGGAATTAGGTACAGTATGTGTGGGTATTTCCACACTTTCAACATTTTAATATTATAACTAAATGAAGATAAATGTGCTTTTCTTTGCTTCACTTTAATCAGAGGAAGAGTATTCGGAAGCCTGTATTCTGCCCAAAATAAAGCATTGAAAGCACATAAACCAAAGTCTTGAGCAATTAGAAAATGTGAAGATCACAGAGCAGAAATATGAAAGAACCATACATGCAGTCTGGATGGCCCCATCTTTGTTCTCCTTCCAACATTTTTACTGATTTTAAGGCTTGTATATAGTTTCTTAATAAATTTTAATTTAATTTCTAATGTGTTAACTTTATGAATTGTTTAATTACCTTTAAGTCATTTATTTAGCTTTCATTAATGTTTTGTATATTTTTAATTTGTATTGTTTGTAATATGTTGTTAGCTGCCTTAAGTCCCATTATTGGGAGAAATACCTACCATCAATCCCATCGAACAAATCTGAGATATAAATGGCCTCAAAAAGCTTACGCTGGTTTTAGAAGCAGGATGAGGAGAAGGTAGATCAAGGATTTCTGTCTCTTTCTTTATGTTAAGATGAGAATAAAAAGAAAATCAGTGAACAGTGAAATTGAAAAGCAACAATACTGAAACCGATTAAATGCACAGTTAACCTGAAGAACTCATGGCCACCATGATCCACAAACAGTTTAGTAGAAATTTAAAGTGAGGTGGGATGTGTTTTATATGAATACGCATTCCCTTAGAAAACATTAATCCTCTTCTTAATAGTAACTGTTGTGGCTTTTCTTTATCTCCACTCTCCTTTGGGCTTTTGTTTGTTTTGGTTAAAACAGGTGCTAAACATGCCTGAAGGAATTAGATAAGGTCCTATGGTGTAAAGATGTATTAGTAAAAACTAAACTCACAATCATCCAGGCTATAGTACTTCCTATTTCAATGCATGGTAGAGACAGCTGGGCAGTGAAGGAAGCTAAACATGAAGAAAAATCAACTCCTTTGAAATGTGGTGCCAATTATCTTAGATGAAATCCATTCACCCAATAGAGAAAGGACAGAACAAATTTTGCATAGAATAGCAAAAAGCCAAGAATCAAGTGGAAAGTTCTTATCAATGATAAACAAAGTGGTGGACTTGGTCCTACCAGGCTTAATATTGTATTTTGAAGTACCTGTGATTTTGTGGATGAGGGAATAAATTATGCTTGAAGACATGCGGATTTTGACTATAGAAGGTTATGATTTACCATTTGGATGGCATGCATACATTTAGTATGACAAGTCCATAATAGACAAAAGCTTCATACATATTATTATGAAAAAAGCACTTTTGAAAATCTGGTTAAAGCATAAACTGAAATTTGGACATAAGACTCCACTCCATCACCACATGAAGCTTTCCAGATAATAAAGAAGACAAAGAAGAGTTGATAAGATAGAAGACGATACACAAGTTCATAAAGAGTCAACCTATGCTAAAAACAAAAGAAGAATTGAAGAAAAAAGGGTTAAATATTGGCTGGTTTACTTATGAGAAATTGAAACAAAGTCTTCAGCATGACTTTGAAAAAGAAATGACTGAGTTAGGAAAAAATCCTGTAGCCAGAAAGAAATAAACAGATCTGGAAGATTTATCAATTTTTAATATGAGACAAGTGAAGAACAAGTAAAAGTCTGTATGTTAAATTGAGCAATAGATGTGGATGATGAAATAATTTTCAATGTATGGAAAGGAATGTGGAACAATGGCCTGACATTTACAAAGGTAAATGAACTGAAAGAAAACTTTTATAAAATGTTTCACAGGTGGTATATTGCTCCTGCAAAACGTTCTAAGATGAATAAAAACAAAAAATATGGACAATGAGTGTTGGAAATTTAAGGCAAAATAAGGTACACTATTTCACATGTGGTGGACTTGCTGTAGAGCTCATGCATACTGGACAGCTGTTACAAGAAACAACCCAAAGATTTTTGAAACAGATTAGAAGTAGTCCACAAGTTCAAATAAGGCAAGGTTATGTAGGTTTGTTCTTAAGCTGAATTTGTTTGTAAATTGGAACAGGTACACTTCTAAGTGTAACTCTAATCAAATATATATATGGAGGGAAGGGTTAACATCCATAGGGTGTTTGTTTTGCTATCTGTGCCCCTGTTCAGAAGATTTCACCTCACTTTCTGTCCCTGTTATAATTGGATTTTGGAAAATGTGGCTTTGTTGTGGAAACAAATATTGGGGATAAAGCTCCAGCGGAGACACCTTTTCCCCATGATAATAACTCTTTTCCCTTCCCTTCCAACCTCATTTGTGATTTCCCTTCCAAGGGGTAGATTTCTCTCACTTCCTGTTGTCTCACCCTGTTCTTAACTATGAGTCATTTGGAAGTAGGATGTTTGTAACTCTGGAACTGTCTGTATATCATTTTTACCAGATATATTTTTGTTGGGACTGGTAAATGGCATCACTGGGAAGAAAAATATGGCTTTCTTTCAAAATGCTATAGCAGCAGCCCGAATAGTATATGCCAGACAACTGAAAGAAAGGGCTATTCCGTCTTTAAGTGCAGAATTTGAGCAATTGACTTGTCTCCTTAAAAATAAACCAATATAATGTTGGTAATAAACTAGAAGCTTTTAACAGAATATATAGGGGGAATACTGGCCTGTAATGGTGTTTAGTGGTTAAAAATGATTGACAGGCAGAATAGCATGGTGATGACAAATGTTATACAATTAGGTCATTTTTTATAGGTAATATATGTGTGTGTGGGTGTGTTTGTCAAAAGCTTTGATAGGACAATGTGTTGCATAACCTTATCCCAGGGTAGGGTCAGGAAGTTTTATTTCAAATGGGTTGTACATAGTTTATGATTATTAGATGGTGTAGAATTACTACTGCTGGTTGATGGTTTTGTATATCAATGGTTATCCTTAAGTTTATATGTTTCTGAAATAAAAAAATGAGATAACAAATGAAATGTGGTGCTGGAGGAGGTTTCTATGGACACCGTGGACTGCTAAAAAGACCAATAAATCAGTGTGACTCTCTGGAAGACCCTCGTCCTCGCTTTCAGCTTCAAAGGAAGGCAATAGCAAACCCCATCTGAACAAATCTTGCCAAGAAAACCCTGTGATGAGTTTGCCTTAGCTTTGGCATAAGTCAGATATGACTTGGAAGAACACAACAACAACAAATTTATTATAACACAACCTTTCCCCTTTGGAAAATGCCACGGTAAGTTGATTTAACAATGTCCGCATATTTCAAGGTTTTGCAAGACTGCCAAAATATAACCTGACATCTATGACTGCATTAATAACAAAATATTCTTATACTTCTGCTTGTATTGTGTTTTAGAATGGATACTATAAAGGAAGAAAGAAGTAAATCTTAAGAAACCAGCTTGTCTTTGTAAATCAGCCATTAACCACGTACAAAGCAAAGCAGGCACAGAATCTAAAAATGTCAGTGCCATCCGCTTTATGCATCTGTAGTTGCTGAGTAAGATCACCTGCTATCAAAAATAAATGTAACCAGAAGTGATTTTGATAAACAGGGTACAGATCAATCTTGTCTCTTTCAGTCTGGCTCAGGTGGCACTGTGTATCCATAAGACCATTTCCAGTCATGCAAAAAAAAAAAAAAAAAACCTTTAGAAAAATCCACTGAGATGTTAAGCCTGCAGGGTGGAGTATTTTGATCCGGAACGAAGATGTTGTGACTCCATGAATTTGAAATTAATGTTGCTTCTCTTCAGATTTTAAATCTCCTTCGGTGTCCTCAACTCCTACACTTGGAAGTGACATTCAAAGTCCAACCCCCTGCGGGTGCAGCTAATCCCATTCATACAGTATATTAGACAGGTAGACATCTAGTTTCCCCTTAAAGACCTCTAATGAAGGAAAGGCCATTAGCATCCAAGGCAGTCTTTTACAATATCATATTACACTGTCAAGAAATTGTCTTTAACGTTACACTGAAATTTTTCTTCTTGTAATTTGAATCCTCATTTAAAGTTTGGATGAAGAGATGTATTTTTGTGCATCTTCTATGCAAAGAGTGCCCTTCAGAAGACTTTCCCCGCTGCAGAACCCTAACTCTGTTCCTAAGCACTGTGAACCCACCAAGTTCTTCCTTCTTTCATAAACTCCTATTGCCTGAGTGTTTTGTATAATGTAGTAGGTTTGAAAATAAAAACATTTTAAATGTAACCACAAATCTTTATTTTGATGCAAGAAAATGTTAGATTCACACCCAAAGTGACAAATGAAATTGTTTCATTTTTGTATTTAAAACCATTTTGAAATTGGGCATTGTGTCCAACTGCTAAATACGTAGATCAGTGGCATCATCCAACTTACTCCAAAATTTGTTTTTGATTTAAGCATAAGCAGCATAAACTAAAAAGCCTGATTCACACTGACAAGTGGGCATGAAAGAGAACATGGCTTTCTAGCTGCTGACAACGATACTATTGGTCATTGAGTGGTAAAGGTTTTCCCCTGATATTAAGTCTATTCGTGTCAGACTCAGGAGGTGTCTACGGACAACGGCGGCTCTTCGGCTTAGAAATTGAGATGAGCACCAACCCCCAAAGTCATGTGGCTGGCATGACTGCATGGAGCGCTGTTACCTTCCTGCCGGAGTGGTACTTATTATCTACTCACATTTGCATGTTTTCAAACTGCTAGATTGGCAGAAGTTGGGGCTAACAGTGGGAGCTCACCCCGCTCCCCGGATTCGAACCAATGACCTTTTGGTCAGCAAGTTCAGCAGCTCAGCGGTTTAACCTGCTGCACCACTGGGGGCTTCTTCATTCAGTGGTACAGATTGACATTTCGTTTTTAAAGTAGATGTACACTGAATTTCAGTAAGATCTTCATACTCTGTCATGGACTTTTACAAAATATTTTAAATGATTTAAAAGTTTTTAGCAGAACTCCTACAACGTTTTTGTGGAACCCTAGAGTTCTCAGGAACACAGTTTTGGAATCAATGCTTTAGACAGTGAGACTGTGCTCATACCACTTACTGATAGTTTCAGGTGAAATCTAGTGGTACCTTTGTGACCCCTGAGAGCATAGGGGGTCCACCACAGATGGGAACTTCATTTGTGCAATGCTGAATACAATTTCCCTTCTCTACACATTTCTGATTTCTTTAGTCTTCTTTTCTCATATAGATTGGTTCTCCATACCTTTACACATGCAAATTTGTTTGAAATTACCAGAAACTTTCCAATTTGAATTTAAATTGTCACATTGAGAACAACACAAGAACCCAAAGGTTGCCATATATTGGAAATGACTTGCAGGGACACAACAACAATCATGAGAGTAGGTGCGCACAATGGTCCCAACCTTTAGCTGACATCTTGCTCACTAGAAGGCAAAGTTTATGTTATATGGATCTCCAGACAATTCTGAAGTCGGGTCTTCCAGGATTCTCCTTTTATATGCTGTTATCCCTCCACCTTCGTGATTTTGACATTTACAAACTTGACTATTCATGAATTTCACTAAAAATGCTGTCTCTCTGTCATCCAGATGACTCTATAGTCAACTTCCTCCAGTTGAAGGACCTAAAGGGAACACCTCTCAAGAATCTCTAGGTCTTCTAATCCAGATTCCAGTGAAAGTTGAGTATAAAGTCATGCTGGAAGACCTAGAATTCCCAGAGAGGTGTTCAGTCAGGTAAAAAAAAAAAAAGCAATGTCTTCATTTGTAGTTTTTCACTATCATAGGGGTTCTATGCCCTTAATCCTAGCAAATGTGGAGTTGTGACTATAGTGAGCCTTTATAGATAAAAGAGGCTTTCCCTCTTCAGACTCATGAGTTCTTGTATGAGCAGAGTGACAGAAGGTACAGAGCTAGGGTGAACAGCACTAAATAAAGCTAGAGAGATGCAGACGTCTTTGAAAAGATTAAATAAATGGGTGTTTGTATGCTTAAACTAAGGAGTAAAGATAAATGGCTGCCCTTTCTTCAATGAACAGCATGGAACCTATCAGGCAAATTACATAAAACCAGGCAATGTTTTTATATATAGGAGAAGGATAGAGAGAAAGAATAAAAGTCACATTTAACCCACTGAAACACATTTTGTTTTTAACCGCTGAACAGTCAGCTACCAAATAGATATGCGTTGTAAAGTATATTTGGCTCCATAAAGATACAAAGCAAACTGAAGGATCATGCAGTGTTCAGGTGTCAAAAATTTTAGTACTGCCTGGGAAGTAGCTTATACACATTGCTTGCTTCAATTTATGGAAAGAATCACACTGACAAATGTTTTATATCTATTTATAGGTGTTGGCAAGCACGCACACACACAAAAAGTAGCTGTACACCTGAGGGTGATATCAGCCACAGCACTTAGGCAGAGAGCTATTTCATCTAATCTCCAAAAGACCTGAACCATTACCTACTGCGAGATCATTCTTTTCCTCAGTCAGAGCAACTGGTTCAAATATTGATGTACTATTATTACAAAGGTCTAAAAGTGAGATGGAGAACTTCAGTTCACACAGAGCTGGATGCAACCATAACCAATTTTCATTTGAATACAAACTTCAAAAATAATCATCATCATTGAGAAGGTGTCCTTGTTAAAATGAGGGGACTCAGGGTGGTTATGTATGTGAAAACCCCAATGCTTACATGCACACATGGGAGGTGTGTGTGTGTGTGTGTGTGTGTGTGTGTAAGCGAGAGAGAGATAAGTTAAATAGATTCTGAACATAACACTTTAAAATCAAAATAAATTTTCAGGCAACATCGGCACATTGTTAAAGAGTCCTTTCATGTCTACTGGGCTAAGCCTTGACTAATCTCTGAAAAAAGATCACACAACTTACAAGAGACTGAGATTTGAAATGAGGCAAAGTATGATGCGCACTATCTTCTGCAATAGGAACTTTCACCTTCAGAAAAACATGTAGCAACAGCTGGAAAACTGACCCATCAAGTTCAGCCTGGTTGACTGCAAAGCGGGCGCAGAGGAGATAAAGTGCGCATCCTAGCTGGATAAGGGGCACCTGCTACCCTCAGAGAGCTCTGCCCCTACTTTCTGTCATCATCTTTCAAATTTTTGTGACTTTCTGTGGCTTTTATTACATTGACTAGAATCAGTTAGGAGGAGATGGGGCCTATGAAGGACAGGTTGCTTACCTGTAACCATGTTTCTTCGAGTGTACTCTGTGAATTCACACTAATGGAGAACGCTGCGCCTGCGCAGGCTCCAACGGATACTCTTCCAAGCTAAAGTTTGAAATTTGGCGGTAACCCCGCCCCTCTTCCCGGAGGGTATAAAGGGCGCCCTCCGCGCCCGCTCTCCAGTTCCTACGCCGCAAAGGCAGCGAGAAAGGGAGAGGTTTGCCTGTGGGGAAGGAAGGGCGGGATTGTGTGAATTCACAGAGTACACTCGAAGAAACATGGTTACAGGTAAGCAACCTGTCCTTTTTCTTCGTGTACTCTGTGAATGCACACTAATGGAGACTAGCAAGCTAAGGTGTAGGTAGGTGGGATAGCAAACCCGATAACCAGTCTAGTGTCCAAACACATTTATTGAGCACAAGGTGCAAAAACAGGCAAATGCAATGGTCAAATAAGCGATGCAATAGCATATAGTGCAAAAAAACCGATCCTTGTGTTAGGATCCAGAACACAATCATAACATAGTAAGTGGGCAATAGTCTGTAAGAAAATACAGAGGTAGGCATAAACTCATTCTCTGAAAACAGAGGGAGAAGCATTAAAAAAAAATACATTTCAGTGCAGTGGGAAAGTATAGTACACAAGCACTATGTTAAAGAAACCCTGAGCACATTGATTACAAACGGTGTGGATGACAACGGTCAGCCTGTAAGAAGGATAAACCCGAAAACTGGGTTTGAGTAAGGCAACAACATTAGGTAAGGCAGGAGGAAAGGACGGACCTGGCAAAGGCCGAGTCCTTGAGGTTCTTTGAGTCCATCCTGTAGTGTGAAACAAAGGTGGATGGAGTGGACCAGATAGCCGCTCGACAGATGGGGTCGAGAGGGACGCCCCTCAGGAAGGCCGTAGAGGTGGAGAGGCCCCTTGTAGATCTAGGGCGGATCGAAGAGGGGGGCTGGCGTTTGGCCAGCTGATAAGCGAGCTCAATAGTCTGAGCAATCCAGTGTGAGAGTCTTTGGGAAGAAAGTGGTTCGCCCAGTTTATGGGTAGCGTAAGCCACAAAAAGTCTAGGTGACTTGCGTATGTCCTTAGTCCTATCCCTGTAGAAAAGGAGGGCTCTCCTGACATCGAGGAGATGGAGTTTCCGTTCTAGAGAAGAAGAAGGATTGGGGAAGAAAGCAGGAAGTATTATGTCCTGGTTCAGGTGAAAAGCAGAGACCACCTTAGGTAGGAAGGTGAGGTCCGGGCGAAGGACAGCCCTGTCGTGGTGGAAACGGAGATAGGGTTCGTCCACCCGGAGAGCAGCCAGTTCCGAAGGCCTGCGGGCAGAGGTGATAGCGATGAGGAAGGCAGTCTTCCAAGAGAGAAGGTGAAGGTCTGCAGAGGCCATAGGTTCGAAGGGAGCTGAAGCTAGTTGAGAAAGGACGAGTTCGAGGCTCCATCCGGGAGTCGGAGGTTGAACTGGAGGATGCAAGTTGTTGTAACCTCGAAGGAAGGTCTTAATGAGGTTGTTAGAAAAGAGAGAGGGTTGTCCCTGACGTTGGAAATGCCAGGAGAGAGCAGCGAGATAGGATTTTATCGAGGCCAGAGAAAGTTGACGATCCGCAAGGGAAAGTAGAAAGTCCATGACCAGCGGGATCAAAGTAGAGGCGGGATCGACGCGTCGGTCCCGAAGGAAAGTTTGGAATTTTGCCAGCTTGTAAGCATAGGCTTTCGATGTGGCCGGTTTGTGAGCGGCGCGAAGGATCGCCTGCAGGTCTGGATGGAGAGAGTTTAAGGAAGTATCCTCCAGGCAGTCAGGTGCAGGGACGGGACGTCGGGGTGGAGAACCTGTCCCTTCTGTGAAGATAGTAGATGAGGGAGAATTGGGAGAGTGCGGGGGGATCCGCACACATCCGGAGCAGCGTGGGATACCACGGCTGGCGTGGCCATGCAGGGGCGATCAGGATGGCCGATGTCGGTGTTAGATAGAGTCTCTCTATTACTCTCGAGATGAGAGGGAAGGGAGGAAAAAGATAGACGGGTTCGAGAGTCCAGTCGAGGAGAAACGCGTCTCCGAGACAGCCCGGAGTCGAGTTTGGAGGTAGTCTCGCTCCGAAGCGAGGAAGTTGAGCGTTCGAGGGGGAGGCAAAAAGGTCCAGAGCTGGCCAGCCCCAATCGTCGAAGACGGATTTCAGGATCTCGGGATCGAGACGCCACTCGTGGGGGGAGGTCGTTATTCTGCTTAGAGAGTCTGCTAAAGTATTTTGAGCACCCGGAAGGTGAACTGCCGACAAAGTTATGTGTCTCGCTATGCACCATAGCCAAATGTCCATCGAGAGAGCCATGAGTTTTCTCGAGCCCGTACCCCCTTGTTTGTTGATGTAGTACATGGCTACTACGTTGTCCGTTTGGATCAGAACGGTCTTGTGGGGAAGAAAGCGAGCAAACGCCCGGAGGGCTTTGAAGATTGATAACAGTTCTAGAAAGTTTATGTGGTGAGACCTTTCTTGGGTGGACCACAGGTCCCTGACGGTGAGGTTCGACATGTGGGCTCCCCACGCAAAATTGGAGGCGTCGGTCGTGATGGTGACTGACGGGAGGGAGGGATGGAAGGGAAGTCCCACACAAACGTTCGCTGGGTCCTGCCACCAGCGAAGGGAGAGGCGAACCTGGTTCGGTACCGTGAGAAACATTGAGCTCGGGTGCCGATGGGGTTTGAAAGAGTCTATGAACCATCTCTGGAGAGGTCTGAAACGTAGTCTGGCAAAAGGAGTAACCATGACCGTGGAGGCCATGTGACCCAGGAGAACTTGGACCGCGTGGGCTCGGATCCTGCGGTTGCGGAGGAGGAGGGAAAGGTGCTGTTGAAGGGCTAGGAACCTGTCCTTTGGTAGGGAGGCGGTTTCCGTGATGGAGTTGAAGAGAGCTCCGATGAAACGGATTTCTGTGGTTGGGAGGAGTTGAGACTTTGAGACATTCAACTGAAGGCCCAGCCGATGCAGAAGAGAAAGAGTCTGTGAGACATGGTTTTGAAGGGATGAGGGGTCGGACGCGACAATCATCCAATCGTCCAGATAAGGAAAGACCATAATGCCCTGTTTCCTGAGGTGCGCTGCCACCACGGCGACCACCTTTGTAAAGACCCTTGGGGCCGTGACGAGGCCGAAAGGAAGAACTGTGAACTGGTAAGATTGTCCCAGGAGCTTGAAGGAAAGGAAGCGTCTGTGGGATCGACGCACCGAGACGTGGAAATACGCGTCGCGTAAGTCTATAGAGGCGAAGTAGTCTCCGTGTCGGAGCATCGGGAGGATGGAGGCCACTGAAACCATTCGAAATTTTGAAGGCAGAATGAAGAGGTTTAGGGCCCGTAGATCGAGGATAGGCCGAAGGCCTCCGCCCCGCTTGGGAACCGTAAAGTATCTCGAGAAGAAACCTCGAGTGTCCTGCTCGGAAGGAGAAGGCTGGATTGCGCCCTTCGCCAGAAGGGAGTCGACCTCGGCGCATATTTCCGGTGAAGGGTCGGTGTGGAGGATGTGACCCGTGGGTGGCAAAGTTTCGAATTCCAAGGCATAGCCGTCTCTGACAATGCGAAGAACCCAGGCATCTGAGGTGATAGACTCCCATTCGCGGTAGAAAGGAGCTAGGCGGTCGAGGAAAGAGCAGAGAGGAAGGATCTGGTCGGGGCCTAGGAGCGGCATGGTAGTGGCAGTAGTAGTGGAGATAGAAAGATCCCCGAGATTGGGCGTCAGGCCCGACGTTGGGGTTGTGGCATAGCTGCAGGACCTTTGCCCCGACCTTTCGGGACCTGGTGCTGGCGGCGAGGTTGTTGCTGATGACTGTGGTGACTCGAGCTCGACGAGCGTCGAAACGGCTGGTGACGAAAAGGCTGAGTGTAGCGACGGTACCGTTGCGGGAACCATCGGGTCCGCTGAGCCTGAGGTTGATCGGTCCCGCACTTTGTTGCGAGAATCTTGAAGTCGTGATTGGACTTAAGTTTGTCATCAGTGCCAGAATTGAAAAGGCCCTGGGTGTCGAAAGGAAGGTCTTCGATCACTTGTCGAGAAGAAGAAGAGAGTCCTGAGGACCGAAGCCATGCATGCCGTCTGATCGCGACCGCGTGGGCAATCATTTTTCCGGCGGTATCACCGGTATGCTTAGCCATTTGAATTTGGTGGTGTGCGAGAGAGTCCGCCTCCTGTTGGAGGGTCGAAAGGACTGACCGGTCTTCGTCAGAAAGCTTGGCGAAGAAAGGTTGGGCTTTCTCCCAGAGGATCTGTTGATAAGCGCCCATGCAGGCCCCGTAGTTTGCCATGCGGCAAAGGAGGAGAGCACTGGAGTAGAGCTTGCGGCCTACCGCATCGAAGCGTTTGCCCTCTCTGTCGGCCGGGGAGTTGGATTGTCGACCCGACGATTGGGAGGCCTTTACCACCATGGAGTTTGGGTCAGGGTGATGCTTGAGCCATTCCAAGGCTTCGTCATCGGTTCGGTACCAGGCCTCTATTTTCTTAGAGGTTGGAGGTATCGAAGATGGAGTCTTCCAAGATGCCTGGATGACGTCCAGGAGGTATGGAAGAAAAGGCAGCAAGGTGGCCGGCGGGGCTTGGGCTTGAACCCTCTTGAAAACGGGGTCGGTAACAGCCTTTGAAGTTTGTTTAATTTCCATCCCCAGAGCGTCTGCCATTCTGACCATCTGGTCGGAGAAAGCCCGGATATTATCCGTCGGGGAAGGTGGGTCGACCTCGTAGGCGTCGTGAGGCGGGGAGAGGTCGAGACCGAGAGAAACAACGGAGGCGGAGAGTATCGACTCGGGTCGTTCGATATCGGGGTCATCCTCCTCGGGCCCTTGAGGGGACCGGGGAGGAGAAATAAGCACAGAGTCCTGATGAGGCATAACCTCAGGAGCAGGGAGAGCCGGCTGTGGAGGAACGCCCTTGGACGCGGAGGCCTGGGCGGCGCGGGCTAAGCGCGTCATCTGTCTACCCCTCTCAGGTGTTTGAGCCGGGGGAAAGAGTTCTTGTCGAGCCGGAAGACGAGATGGTGCCGGCTGGGGAGCCTTAATAACCGTCCTGACCGACCGGTCGGGGGAGGCTTGAGCGTCCACATCCGAGGACTGACCATGAGGAGAGGAAGAGGAGCGGAGGCGTTGTGCCGGTTGGATAGGAGAGGATCTCCTAGAGGAAGGCCCAGAGGAGGGGACGTCCTTCTTCGAAGACGCTGAGGAGGACGACCTCTGGATCATTCGTTTCTTTGCTGGGGGTTGTTTCGACGCGACCCTCAGCTATTTTCCCGGCGTCGGGGAAATCGGGCACACAGCCGCCGAGTCACATTGAGCCCGTCTGGACTCCTCCTGAGCCCTCTTGAAGGCAATCTTCATGGCGGAAGAAGATGGCAGCGCAGCCAGGCAGGATCGAGTGGAAATGGCCGAAGCCACCGAACTCGAAGTTGATGAAGGGCCCATCTTGCCCGATCGGGTGGATACCGTAGCGGTGGTCACCGTGCAGGGCGGTTTGGTCGGTCGCGGTCTCGAGGTTTTCGAGGTTTTAGATGACACCGACGGAGCAGGCCTGGACGCCATCGAGGCTGAGGTGGAAGTGGAAGCCTCAGGAGCAAGAGTTTTTTCGTAAAGAGCTGCGCGGAGTCTCGCAGCTCTATTTCTTCTGGCCTGAGCTGTAAAGGCCAGGCAAAAACGGCAGGTACCGACGACGTGGCTTTCGCCAAGGCAGAAAAGGCACTTAGCGTGGCCGTCGGAATCTGGAATCTTAGCGGCACACTGAGTGCACCGTTTAAAACGCGTGGTTGACATAAGAACGAAGAGTCCGAAGTGAGCTTTGCGGCGGAAAAAAAGGAACTGGAGAGCGGGCGCGGAGGGCGCCCTTTATACCCTCCGGGAAGAGGGGCGGGGTTACCGCCAAATTTCAAACTTTAGCTTGGAAGAGTATCCGTTGGAGCCTGCGCAGGCGCAGCGTTCTCCATTAGTGTGCATTCACAGAGTACACGAAGAAAAAATTGTCAGAATCCACTGAGAGTCAACCTATGGGATCTTGGGATACAGGCAACCAGGATCACATGCATCTTGGTTACGGTTGGCTCTGCCCCATTCCCAGTAGATTCCACTTCTGTCGTTCCTGAGATATGAGGTATTCTCCAGGCTAGTTGAGTGACTGGGTTCCATCAGATAGTAGGTACATGAACCAATGCCTGGATCTAGATCATGGTGAGGTGAATACTTGGCACATCCTAACAAGTGTGATTTGCTAAGTAAAGCTTCAATCACCGCTCTTTGAAATATTGGCTTTGCTTCAAAAGTTCAAGGAAATGTCGATGTGCTTTTGTTGTGCTGACAAAGCATCTCCATGCTTATGTGGTCTGACATAAACAGAATATTTGGTCCCTATGGATATTCACAGTGACACAGGACTATTAACTGGTTGCCCCAGTCCAAAAGCAGACATTCTTACTTACACATATGTAATGGATTTACCATAAAGTATGCATCATAAAAAAGAGCATGAGAGAGAACTCAACACTTCTTCAGCATTTCGAAAGTATACCATGAACTCACTGATCCCTCCAATTCTTTAAAGGAAAGCTGGAATAAGAGAGCATCAGTGGGTTTAGTATCATAATTATTGGTGAACGGGAGGTATGTTGGGCTTCCTGTATCTCAGGAGGATCTGGAAACTTAAAATATATATTGGGGCAGGGAGAACTCATGATGTTATGCATATCAGTGTAAAAGAATGACAAACGCATTCTCTTTTTCAAATGAACATTAACATACCCACTACATTTTTTCCACAGGGCGCATCACACCTTAGGTTCACATTTAGGATGGGGGAGATACACTGTTATTAAAAAGTCAAACTAGACAGTTTAGAAATGGAACTCAAAATGGCTTCTTATGCTTGTTGTTGTTGGGGGGGGGGGGGAGGTACACAGAAGGCTGAATATGTAAGATAACATTTCATAAATGTGTCCTAGGTGGACAACAGCAACTAATGAGCAGTTCCCTGCTTTTAAAAAAAGGAATGCTGTCCTTGAATGATAAAGAGGTATTTGGTATTGTTAACAGACACAACTGCTGTTAGGCCACTATTGTGCCAAGAGACTGCTTTTCACCTAGCCACAGTATCCTAAATTAAAAGCAGGCAATGATATAAAGAGACAGTGATAGATGCTGGCCTGAATAGAAGCTACATGAAAACATGGTGACCACCAAAAAGCTCCCATGTCTTATTCTTGCACAAACATCACCCCTTGGGTCAGATGCTAGCCTATGATGCCTGCTTCTTGTGTGCATATGTACAGTATGTGTCTGCAAGTTACCTGTTGATTTATGGCAACTTCATGAATTTCATACGGTTTTCTTAGACATGAAATCCTCAGAGATGGTTTGGTAGTTCCTTCCAACAGAACCTGGTGTTCATTGCTAGTCTCTTAATGATTGGGCTCCAAGATCAGACAGAATCTGGTGCTTTTAGGGTATTTAGGCTCTAACAGCCTGTGACTTAACAGCAAACCATCTCAAAACTCTCCACTGATTGCAGTTGCAACTGCTTTGCATACCTCTTGCAGCCAGCTCCAGATTTTTCAGAGTTCACATTTCTACATATGATTGAGCCACATAAACAGATAACACGTTTTTATTGTGCATTTTCATACGTAGGAGAGTGATCATCCTGCAGCTGTGGAGTGCCACCTTCTAGAAATTCCAGTTGGGTTAAAACAAAAACATAAATATCCTTGCCAACATGAAGGCATCCTCTTAGCTAACAATCAACTGCAAACATGACTTCAGTATCACCAACACAAGCAATCACTGAATAGGCATCTAATTACTCTTTATTTGTTTAATGCCAACGATAACTGTCAAGAACACTTCCTCATTTAAATGATGCAGGAGGTTTCATAGATGCAGTATCAGCATTTCCTGCTCACTGCAATTAAAAGAATAAGCAATGTGTGAGCATTACCCCTTAATTACACAAGCCATACTTGAGACTGATAGCAAGAAATTAAAAGGGGTCATGTTAACTATGACAGCCTTACTATTCTCAACTGCAGGGGTTTATTTTTGGTGTCTGCTGGAAAGCATTCCTGCCACAGCTAACTATCGAACTTAACCCTGAATAAATGTGTTGAAATGACCAAGTCATGAAGCTATCTAAAGGTCATATAGATAATGTAACTTTTTAAAATAATCTGGAAGTGCCTACCACAATTCTAAATACTTTCAGGATATTAAAAAGACTACTTTTTCTGCACAACCTGAGAGCAACTACCCAAAGGTTAGCCAGTAAGTTTTGGACTTAATAGAGACTAGAACCTGGGTTTCTCATGTCCAGTCCTAACATTTGAACCGCTATAAAACTCTGGGGATTTTTAAAATCAAAATGTCTTCAAATACACTTACATGAACTATCTAAACATGTCACCCCACTCAGCCAAAATTTTGCTAGCCCTCCCTGCCAAATACAGCAAGGTAGAAGGGAGGCAGACGCTTCCAGGTTCTCCCAAGTATGCTAAATTCTGCCTTTTATTCCAGATTAATTAGTACAAGCCATTCAATCTGTTTGTCATCAGCACAAAACTCTCTTGACAGCTTCTGAAAAGATGAAGATGATCCATTTTTTTCACTTCGTCAATCTAGCAATTAGTTCACAATTTATACAGCTCCACTGTCTAATAAAAAAGTTATCTGTGTTTTAGATGGCCTTTCCAGAAATACAGTATAATTTGATGACAAAATGAAATAAACTGCTCTTGAGCACAATTGAACTTGAGTGTAATTGAATGTAAGCAAGGGAATGAACACATTGCAAAAGGATCTCTTAGCACCTTTGAGACTAAGTGAGAGAAGGAAGTTTGTAAGTCTACTTCATCAGTTGCATCGAGTGGCATGCCTAGGAACAAGAGAATATATATATATATTCCAAACTCCGAAACCTTTCCTGCCATCACTCATGTGATACTATTGCTCATCTGTTTGCAAAGCAAAAGCCACTACATACAACATCAGTTTCCATCGCAACTCGCGCCTCCCCTCATAGCAAAAACAAAGCAGAATCCAAATTCTGGAAATGTTAGAAATATAAGCATCACCAAAAGAACTGTGACAGCAAAGCTCTTTTTTAATGAAAACCCGCAGAGCCTCCCAAACACTGGTGATGAGAGCAGGGGATTTCAAAAAGCTGCAGTTTCAAAAAGTATTTTTTCCAAGCTATGGAAAGGGCCAATCTTCTTGGCAAATCTGTTGGAATTTAGGTTCAAAATGTACTACAAAACAATTTTCAATGAGAAATAAGTAGCCTCACTAACCTGCTTGCATTTATCAATACTGGCAAGCTGGCCCATATCTTTAAACATCTGATGTCATGTAGAAGACATCTACATGTTTTCTGCTGCCCCAGGGACTAGAGCACAAATAAAAGGATTCAAATCACAACACCTCAATAGATTCCAACTCTATATTTGGATGTATATATTTTACTGCCAGAGCTTTTTGACAATAGAACAGACTAACTTGGAAGGTGGTGGACACTCAACTTTGGAAATCATTAAATAGGAGTTGGATGGTCATCTTTTGGAAGTGCTTTAGTTGTATATTTCTGTATGGCAAGGAGTTGGACTAGGTAGCTTTACTGTTCCCTTCCTCTCTTAAAATTATATGATCCAATTATTTCCATGGTCCTAAGAGCAGACAAGAAGGCAGATGAACCACTGCTATAACCATGCACTATCTTGCATCTGCCTGGGTGTAGTACCTGGGTGTAGCCCAGAGCTAAGGGCAGTTTGAGATATATATAAACAAAAATAATACATCTTCAGGAAGAGACTGGTGGTGCCTGGTTTGTGAAATGGAAAGATTAATGTGCATCCCACATGAGCACGTGCCTCACCATTTTCCCTGCGTGGCATGAAATTCTTATACTCTTGGGCAACATGGTTATTATTTCTGTGGATGTAGTCATAAATCAAAAACCAACCTTGCCCTCATCCATTGGTATGAACATTCATGGCAAAAAAAAGGAAGTAACCCAGGGGCAAAACTTCCATTATGTGATTAATGGATATAATATTTATTGCCCAAACAGAACGAGATTCATTGCCTTTCCAATATATGGCTGCTATGGAAGGACCATAGCTTTAGCTTCGCCAATGTTAGGTCATGGATTCAATTTTCAGCATCTCCAGTAAAAACAAAAACTTTGATAAGCCATTCTACAAAAAGCCATCTCTTTGTCTGAGTATGCTGCCAGTTAGAGCAGATATTACCGACTGGATGAACCAATGGCTGATCTCAGTAGAATTCACATTTACATGTCCATTTATGATTGTGAACATTTCTATACGTCTCTATGCAGAAAAGAGACCCTGACCACTAGATTACCAGTAGCGTAAAGAATGATGCAACACTACTAAGGTATAAAAATTGTACAATATAGCTCACATAGGCTTTAAGAGGGTCATGTGTGCCCTTCCATCCCAAAAAACACCAGAAAGTCAGGCGTTCTAATTAAGATCATATAAACCTGGACTTAATTACCAATCACAAGCTCTTATGTAAACAGAAACAACAGAATTTCCTTAGTTTTCCTGGCATATAAACAACATTTAAGGGATTAGGAGAGGTGATTTTTACCCTTGTCTTCCTAAATTATTGAAAAGCTGCATCACACATAAGGGACTGACATGACTATCTCACGTTGTGTACCTCTACATGCATCTCCCAACAACTTCAAAAAAGCATGAAAATATATAGCCAATACAGAAGAAGATTCTTTGGTCTTAACGTGGGGGGAGAAGGAGACTGGTGGTTACCTAGAAAACCAAAAAGGGCCCACTGGAGTTGGCATGTTTAGGGAACACAGCATATATTCTTATGTGTGAAATGTGGGTTTGTACCCTGATTTCTAAACACTGGCTGTTTCCATTAACTACTGGACAAATCTTTTATCTCAAAACTTGTTTGTCTTTGAATCATTTTTAGTGTAGTGGTGCTGATCCAGGATCCAATTCAAAACGGGTCTCCCCCAGGCCTACAGAGAAAAAACACAATTCAGAGCAGCCCACAAAAAGGCCAACTTCACTTCTATGATATACGTCTGTGGGTAATTGTGGAACTTGGGGCATTGTTGTATAAGGCTGTAGTTTTGTATTGAGTAGATCAGTGAAGTACAAGGGAGAAAGGAGGAATGTTTTTTTCCTCAAAAAAACCCGAGCTGGTTCTCACTAAATTCTATTTGCCATGCTTTCAGCGAGCATGGATTATAACTTGATAAAACAAGATTTAACATTTTTCCTACTAAAGAAATTATACTGACACCTACTTGAGAAAAATGCCATAGCTTATCCAGTAAATGGATGCCTTGGAATTCTCATTTTACCTTCACGAATGGCTTTTCAAATGCATGGTTCCATTTAAAATAGATTCAAACTCTTTCAATGTCACCATTCTATAGCTAGGCCTGTATCAATAGGCCATTGTCACAGAGCCTGGAGACATAAAACTCCTATCTATTTTTTATTTATAAATAACAGAAATCCATCACAAAAGCAAGCACTCCACATGCCTTCGGAGAGATCTAAGACGGCAACAAATTAAACTGGATCCTATTACTTGAAGGTCCAGGACCACAAAGAGCTGCTGAACACCGGCGGTGAACTGGTGTCACTTTGATCTCCATTGTAACAGAAAAGCAAAATGACATGTTCAAATGAAAATCATTTATAATGGATGAAAGCAAGGATACACTTTCCCTGAAACAGATATGTCTAGGGAGGCCAAAAAGAAAGCAGGGTGTGTGGGAAATATATAGGAGTATGCATGCATGAGTCGGTGTGCATTTGCACAGGTGCGAGAGGAGAATCTTCTATTGCTTTTTTTAAAAAAAGTATTATGATATGAATTTTGGAATTATTCATCTCATTTAGTTATAGAGTTATAAGGTTAGAATCTGGGATCGTCTTCATCAGGTTCATCACAATCTATCCCTCCCTGAAAATAAATGGGAAAGCTTCCATGCTTGAGCAGTTGTTTTGGACACATATTGTCCCAGAAAGAGAGACAGAAGTGAAAGGAAATGAGAGTGGGATTAAGAGATGCCCTTTCATGCCCCAACCAGCAACCCAGTCCTCAACTGACATCCTTGCCCCTAGGTCACAAAACTGATGGGATGGAACCAAAGAATTCAACGAGTGGCCTCTATCCTCTTATCTCCCATAGACGCACCCCTTTTGAGAACACCAAAATAGCAGCTCAAATAAGCAAAGTACCAGAAAAGCCATCCAATAACTTATTTCACCAATCACCCAAAATTCCACATAGATTCACAGTTTCCAGTCAATAAATCTACTTCTAAAATACAGACCACAACAAAGGACTCTACTGAAGAAGCAAGACTGAAATTAGTCTCTGGCAGGGAGCTGTCCAGAGTCCTGCAAATAATTTTGCATTCAACTGACATCCTGCTTTTGCAGTTTTACTAGGGAACTCCAAACTTGAGTAATCTCTCCCTGCTTCTGTAAAGTACCTCGATTATCCCTGTAAAGCAGTGGTTCTCAACCTGGGGTCCCCATATGTTTTGGCCTTCAACTTCAAGAAATCCTAACAGCTGGTAAACTGGCTGGGATTTCTGGAAATTGTGGGCCAAAACATCTGGGGGCCTACAGGTTGAATACCACTGCTGTAAGGCAACCTGTTCAACTGGCCATGACAAAACAGGCCTTCTCTGCAAGAACGGAGGAACTCTAGTGCAACAGGAAGTGAAAGAGTAACACACAATGATCAGGTGCAACTTACGAGTTTCAGCACTGCCAAAGGAATACCCACCAGGGCTACCATAAGTAGTACTACCTGGCCACCTGGCCAATACCCTCAAGGCCTTTCTTTCATCCAGAGAAGAGTAAAAAAAGCATCGTGTGTCACTGCTGTCTGGGCCCAAATGCCTTCCCTTAGAACAACCTTGAAGAACCCACTTTATACTGACGTATGAAGTGATTTCATCAAATGGATAGTTAAATGAATGACCAGAGAAGTGCTAGGCTTTTTGCTACACTTAGCTCTTATGTTTGCACTTATAGATGCTTTTAAATAAAATATGACGCTTGGGGCTCATTTAGGGGATAATTTAAAGCTAGGATTCTCAATGTGAGGCGCCATCTTCCTTAAACACATCAGGAGCATGCCCTGCTTCCTCCTCAGCTCCATCTTGCACATACCTGAAAAAGGGGTAATTTAAACAATAGAACCAAAGGTTAATTCATACGGTGAACCTGACTCCCTCGTTTCACGGTGCACTTTGAATCTAACTGTTTTTCCCATGAGGAATATTTTTAGGCCATGAGAGTTCTATGTCTGAGTGATATCATGGATAGTTCCCTATACAAACTACACTTCTGATGCCTGTAGCATAGTCAAGGACAATACTATTCAAAGTGGCAGACCCCAGCACCAGTGGCTGACAATTCACAATGAGTTTCCAGGGAAGTAAGAAATAATTGTATTCAGTACACACAAATATAATACCAGTCCTGGCACACTGAGTAGGAAATTGTTGGTCCCCCAGATACAGTTATCTGAGAAGCACAAATCTAAGAGACACACTAGTGTATCTCAATGGGGCATCACACTAGTAATTAAGTGAGTATCTTGGGAAGTCAATAAAGAATTGTTTAAAAACTGTACCTTTATGAAATTTGGAAGGACAATTGCATTTTTAAGTGAATATCTGAGAAACACAATGCAGCATGCAGGGGAATACTATAATTCAACATCAGGAACAGCCCATAGATTCAATAGAAGAAACCTTATTTCTGAAACCTAGCCTTTAACAAGCTAGTTCACTTGCTGGAATATTCTTTTTCTTCCCATATAGCACACCCAGATTTTATATCTATGTTTTCCATGGTTAAAATGACACAGTTAAAAAAGAACTACCTTATTATTTTAAAGTATTTACTTGTCTTTGTAACAGGATTCCTATTGTGCAGCAGGTATTAAAAGCAGCTTTCTAGGAATGAAAATGATTCCAGAAGATTAGAAAAGTGTATTTTAAAAGAAAAACACAAGAAACGGAAAGGACCTTAATGCACTATTCACTTAATTGCTAAAGAAGGTCATTTCATGAGACTCTCTGGCTTGTAGTAGGTGTCTGCATTGTGTAAAAAACACTCCAGCCTCTACAGATAAACAAAGTACTTCCATCAATCAAATGCAGGCAACAATTTCATAAGACCCTTTGATTCCAATTATAAACCTGAAGAGACAACCTGCTGCTGCCAGGTTATATTGCTGCCAATTAGAGCATTTCTTGGGTGCTCAACACCAAGGAGTTCTGACTTTATAGGTCAGTTAAGAGGGGGAAAACACCTTGTCAATAGGAGATGGGAGGAGGTGGAAGATGGAGAACAATAGAAATGGAAGAAAACCTCCACAGGTTTCAAAAGAAGACCTGCTGCTCTTTAGCTGAGTATGAGATGGTTTTTCAAACACAGATAGCAAAACTACAGAAGCAAAATTAAATTCCAGTCTTGAAAGAACTGGCTGAATGTACGGCACATCATTTACATAGTGACTCAGTTAACAGAGAAAGATTTTAACTTCTTATCTACCAAGCCATGATCAAGCCTCTTTAAACATGAGACCAAAGAGGACTCTCAGCCCAAAGCTCTGAAAATGTTGGCTTTCATCAAATAGATTGCTCCAATGTATAAACTAAACAATCAGGATCTCAGAAGTACCTTGTCAAGACCCAGGCTACAGAACACCAATAACCATGCGCAGAGGCCGGATTCTATCTAATATCTTTATTATAGGAATATATAAAGTCAATAAAAACAAGTGAAGAATATAGTTCAGAAGTAGACCTTTCAGGAAAGGTCAAATATAGTCCAGGAAAACAATGTCCAATATGTGATATTAGAGTCCAAAGTTATAGTCCACTTGACCGAAACACACACTATTTGCCAAGCAATAGTGTGGGGAACTGTCCATAGTCTTTCGAGGCTTAAGGTAAATCCGAAGGAAACTGGAAAACAAGGCTTGAAACTAGGAAGCAAGGTCCGTGTTAAAACACAAGGCAAGGCAAGACTTGAAACTTGGCAAGATCAAACTCGAAACAAGGCAAACATGAAACAAGAACTGAGTCCATAGAAGTCCGTGAAACAAGGCAAGGCTGGAAACTTGATCCGGGAAACAGGGAACTGGAGTACGAAGTCTACACACGATCTCACTCCTCAAGCTGACGAGTTGACTCCGCAAGGTTTCCTTCGCGACAAAACACCTAAATAGGGTCTCGTTTCCCGCCAGAAGAACACTTTCCCTGGAGAACTAGAAGTGAAACCCAACTCTGTCCAGATGCATGACTCCTTAGAATTTCCCAAGGGAAGCAGACCTAATCAGCTAATTGTTTGGCTGCGATTCTGAGGCTCCAGCGATTCGCCTCCCTCACTCCTCTATCTCTATTATAATTGTCCTTTCGAGAAAACGGGGGAGAATTCTGCCCAAGGCTTGTTTGGCTGACTTCTTGAGGGCAAACATCCTCCAGGTGCAGCGGCTCCGATTCTGGCTGAACCGGTGAAAATCCCATGTTTTCCTCTTCGTCTGCCACAATAGTACTAGGAACGGGACTACAAGGCCCATGAGACATCACATACCTTCAGCTTCAGACATTGGCCGACCTCCTGACGTAACCTCAGTTCAAGAAATTGGTAAAGCAATCTATGTTGCTAGTGCCACAGCCAACATTTTGAATATACCTGAGTAGATTTTCTCAGCCTTGGGGAGACCTATGAAGTATCTTATATAAAGACACAAAGGAACATAGAACGTATCCATTTGGGTAGATGTAGCTAACCCTTCTGAAATCCTCCGCCAAGAGATTTTATGACACAGCAGACCACTGCATCCAGTCATGCAGTTTGTGAAGTTTGAACTGTTGCTTCTTTTTCTTTCAGTAAGCATGGTTTCAAGTAAGAAAAAGAAAGGTGGTGCATCTCTGTGAAGTCTGGGCTTTATTCTCACTCATCTGTCTTTGATGCATATGCCCTCTGACTCAACCACACCATGATCTCAACTACCTAAACTGATCTGATGAAAGCTCATTCATGAAGGAGTCCCTTTTTCAAGCTGAAAGTTTGAAAGGAGTATTGTTGGGCCTCTCTTCTAACAGGTATGTCTCCTGGGTTTCATCTTTGTGCAGTGTGTTCAAGAATTACGGTGAACAATTGCAGCCATTTGCATTGCAAACCTGTTCCTTGGAAAAATTAATACTTTTCAGCACAAAAAGGTACTAGCTGAACCATCACACAGAACATCAACATACATTCTCTTGAATAAATGACAAGGGCTGAGCAAACCCAGCTAACAACCTTATCAGCAGGGACTATGAAACAGAAGAATAATAATCAGTTATTCAATGAGGTCAGGAAGCTTCCAATCAAATCCAATTGATTCCATAGTGCTGTGAGGTCATCTCAGTGTTCAAATCAACCCATAATGTCTGCCAACAACTCAGGAAGAATCGCTGGGATTCCATTCCCCACTTTCAAAGAATAGCTGCAAAGCTGCATTCACAAAAAGTAACAGCTGCAAAGGGTCAATAATAACAAAACAGAAGCCAGACTTTGAGAATAACTAATGCTAAATTCCTCATTTCCAACTGTTCTTCTACAGCTCTTCAAGGACATGTGCTATAACAAGGGCACAAAAGCAATATTAAAAACAACATCTACTAGGAAAACAAACAAGGGTTGGTAAGAGGAAACAGTCCACCTCATCCAAAATAGATATGTCCCATCTCCAACACATCTCATCATGTATATGCAAATATCCCAAAATCCACAAAAATATGAAATCCAAAATATATTTGGTCCCAAGCATTTTGGAAAATGGGTAGTCATTTCATATTCGAAACAACAAAATGAAATCTACAGGTTGCTCATCAGTTTCTTCAAAAGGATAATAGCTTGACAAATTATACCATCTGCCTCCCAACCTTTATGTCTTGATGCTACCTTTGCAGCTTCTGGTCAGCATTTCACCCCCAGAAGAGTCCAGTTTAATTGCAACTGAACACCTGTTTTGGACAATATCCTTTTTCCTTATCCAACTCCTTAAACTATACTGGAAATGTCACAGCAACCGCTCTAGTCAGAAATAGATGCATTTTCATCTGAAATCACCAAAATTGCACACAGGTAGAATCAACTGAATGACGTATGTGACTTCTGGAGGCCTTGAGTTACAGCATGGCTTAATTAGGTGTGTCCCAACAAAAGAAGTGATCAGATACGCAATCAACGTATGGCAGTTTATTGTTATGTATATAAATGTTGGTGCCACAATATAAATATTTTACTCTTTTGCCGTGTTCTGTAATTGTGTGTATCTCAAGTGGCAGCAATGCTAATTACATCCATTTCAATTCCAGGTTGTAACACAACAAAATTTTAAAATGTCGCAGAGGGACTGCTGACAACGGCTGCAAGGCATTGTAACCGGAATAAAATAATGAACATTTGCTAAGTGATCAGGAGAACACAGCCCATGCTACACACCTTTGAACCAACTATTCAAAAGGAGAAGCACAAGCGTCTTTTTAGTCATTACTAAAATGGTTCAGAACACAAAATGCACATGGACAAATTCACCTTGTTCAGCAGGACTGCTAAACTCCTGCTGATATCTTAGCATATAATATGTGGGTACTACATAAACATGCACTAATAGCAAAGGGAAAATTCTAGTCCTAGAACAAAGGACACAGAGCTGCTGTTTACTGCAAATGAATCCTCCTGGTTGGGCGAAATGCTTTGGCAGGCATTGTCAAGAAATTGCGAGTATTCCAGCCATTGTCACAGCAGCCACTTCTGCGAAAGCCCTATGGCTTCACTCATTTGCTAGCTACTGTTTACCAAGTAATTAAACTAAGTGGAGTCCCATCATTCCCACTCTCGCAAAGTCAACAATGGTGAATTTCCTAAATGCTACTTTGAAAGGCATTCCCCTCAGTGACTGCTGGCTGTGCTTCACATCCATTTTCACAGTGTTGAAGCCAACGCTTGGGGTAATGAATGCTACAAGCTCCAGGGAAACCTAAATTCAGCACTCAGAATCCAATAGGCCACATCACAAAACTGCTGCAACCTTTAATTATAAAAGGAAAGATCCAAGCAAAGCTGAGAACAGAGAAGTCTTGCTGATTCCAAGTAATGAACATTTAGATAAATTTGGGGCCTAAAACGTTTTATTTACTTTATCAAAACATCAAAAACGTACATCAAAAATACTAGAAGCAGAGATCTGTAAAGGAAAAAGAAGATGGGAATAACCGTGTAAAATAATAGTGGGAGTACACCGAATGCTACTGCATCTGGGACCTTCAAAGTCTCAAATTTTATTCTAGATGAAAAATAAAGCTAGTTTTGCTGGAAAATATCACAAATGGTTTGCTTAGCCTTGCTTGGCAGATAAACTATTGTCCCCCCACCTTTTTACAAAAGGGAAGTGGACAACAGCTTTGTAACCAGAATTCAATTCTCAGAATCTCCAGAGGGATACC